>NW_028280315.1:0-57449 GCF_059751315.1 Micrasema longulum
TGTAATTCATCACTGTAATTGGCCTCCGGCCTGTTGTGGTGCTAAAATAAAATGAAATGAAAAAAAAAGAGGAAAATCCTTGTCAAAAATTTGAAACAATACATTTTCTGGTTGATTAAAAAAAATGGAATTGCGGATAACGTAGAATAATATTATTCTAGCGAAAATTTTCGAAAAGTTTTTTTCTTCGACTGAAAAAAAAGTTTACGTGTAATATATTTAAATATTCATATAATATCGCACACTGAGTAGAAGACTGATGTAACTCAAATTACTGATTTTACAGGAGAGCAAAAATTCAGTTTTACTATACATAAAGTTATACTTTTAAGAAAAAGTGATAGGTTTTTTAGTATTTTTTTTAAATATGTATTTGTAGTAAGTATTAAATGAAAGTTTAATTATTTTTAATACAAAATAGAATATATAAAAAAATTATAATGAAAAAAATAAATATAAGAAATGTCATGTTTTCGTATTTGTCAAGCTTTTCTCACTTTTATTGTATACTTCCTTACAGCTTTAAGCGTTTATTTTCAAATGGATTTTTTATTATTATTACAAATATAATACACGTAGATATTATGCTCCCAAGAGTTATGAAAAAACTCATTTGGGACGGTAACATAAAATGAAAACATTTTTCTAACAACACATAAAATCAGTTAATGCAATTCAAAACAGTATAAAAACATAATATTAGAAACATAAAATACAGTATTATACGAGTACACTATTAAGATTTTTTTTTAATAACTATCAGTGTCAAAAATATTAAAGTAATATTTTTTTATTGCTACACTTTTAGATGTACAATTCGACTTTTCGTTTTTTAGTTAATCGGGCAGTTTATTAAATTGGGAACGGCCAATATTTTCAAGAAATTTTTTGCCGAATTTCGTTGAAAGAAATTTAGATACATGGAGATTTTTTTAGTTTCGGGTGTTGTAGTTGTAAATATCATAATGTAACATTTTAGGCCGCATCTAAAGAAATGGTGAATTGATATGCAAAGATGTTATTCTGAAGTCTTTTAATTCTAAATTGAAATTATTTTTACTTTGTCGTTTTCACTATATCAATGCATAATGCATATTTATATTTTTATTAATATCTTTATGTTATTTTCTGTATCATTTCCTTTATCTTAACTTGTCATGCTTTAAACCCTCTTAAAATGATGTATTTATTACATGACTTCAAATTAAAAATTACATCAGGACTTTGAAAGTATTATAATGTCATTATTGTGAACCGAATTTGCGAACGAAACGCCGCGCCGCGCCGTAGCCACAGTTGGAGCGCCAACTGTGGAACGGGCGCCGTGCCGCGGCGGAATCAAAAAAAAATTCATGGAAGATTTTTTTCTCAATTCGTCTGGGCGTCATATTCCCTCTTTCCCACTTGCTGATAAGCCTATAAATAGAGGCTTAGCGGGTTTTTCCATTTTTATTTTAAAGAAAAGATAACTCGTTATTGGCGTAATTCACTAAAGTAAAAAGGAGTGCGCGAAGTTTTTAAAGCGCTATTTTATACGCAGTTTTGAGTCATGTCGGTAGGAAATGTTTACAGCCTTGTTTAAGAATAACATAGGCATTGGCGTGTCATCTAATTAAAACTCCTAATGATTGATATGAAATGAAAAGATGAAAAGATGAAAATGAAAAGATAACTCGTTATTGGCGTAATTCACTAAAGTAAAAAGGAGTGCGCGAAGTTTTTAAAGCGCTATTTTATACGCAGTTTTGAGTCATGTCGGTAGGAAATGTTTACAGCCTTGTTTAAGAATAACATAGGCATTGGCGTGTCATCTAATTAAAACTCCTAATGATTGATATGAAATGAAAAGATGAAAAGATGAAAATGAAAAGATAACTCGTTATTGGCGTAATTCACTAAAGTAAAAAGGAGTGCGCGAAGTTTTTAAAGCGCTATTTTATACGCAGTTTTGAGTCATGCGGTAGGAAATGTTTACAGCCTTGTTTAAGAATAACATAGGCATTGGCGTGTCATCTAATTAAAACTCCTAATGATTGATATGAAATGAAAAGATGAAAAGATGAAAATGAAAAGATAACTCGTTATTGGCGTAATTCACTAAAGTAAAAAGGAGTGCGCGAAGTTTTTAAAGCGCTATTTTATACGCAGTTTTGAGTCATGTCGGTAGGAAATGTTTACAGCCTTGTTTAAGAATAACATAGGCATTGGCGTGTCATCTAATTAAAACTCCTAATGATTGATATGAAATGAAAAGATGAAAAGATGAAAATGAAAAGATAACTCGTTATTGGCGTAATTCACTAAAGTAAAAAGGAGTGCGCGAAGTTTTAAAGCGCTATTTTATACGCAGTTTTGAGTCTAAAATAGCGCTTACCATAAAAGATGGAAAGCTGCGGGCTGTCAGAATGATTATGAAATGTTTGGTAGATTAAGATCTAGCGTTAAACGTGACATTCGATCAGCGTACCGGTCATTTATTTCCAATATGGAAAACAATATTCTCAAAAATACAAATTGTTTTTGGGATTTTATTAAATCTCAAAAGGCAAACGGCGGGAATATTGACACCATGACATGGGTTAATCGAACTGTTCGGGGCGCAGATATTGCGGAAGCGTTCGCAGGTCACTTCAAACTGTATACAGTAGTGAACCTCCGCTTCTTGACGTTAACGCTGCTAAGCGGTGTACTACGCAAAACGGTGCACAATCTATTGTTATTCCAAATATCAATGAGAAAGACGTAGCTACGATCATAGATAGATTGAATAATACCAATTCTCTTGGCCCAGATTTTTTACCGACGTTCTTTTTTAAAGGATGCGTAGATTTTTAAAGGGCCGCTTTGTTTTTTATTTAATTTGTCATTAAATACAGGAGTCTTTCCAGAAATTTGGAAGATATCTAAAGTTACTCCTATACACAAGAGTGGCTCTAAGTCATCCGTAGAAAACTATAGACCTGTAGCTGTACTTTCAGCGCCAGCTAAGGTATTTGAAATTTTAATAAGTAAAATCATCGCTTCTCGAGTCGAGCCATTTATAATAGATGAACAGCATGGGTTCAGGAAGGGTCGCTCGGTTGAAACAAATTTAATGATATTTACAGACTATATTACGGCTGCATTAGATGCAGGACATCAGGTTGACTGTTCATATAATGACTTTGCCAAAGCCTTTGATACAGTCGATCATGATGTTATGTTAAACAAGCTGAGTGAGATCGGTTTCTCGGATGGAATGCTAAAATTAATGGCGAGCTACCTCCGAAACCGAAATCAATACGTTTCACATGGCTTGTTTGCATCAAAATTTTTTAATACTTACTCAGGTGTTCCCCAGGGATCCAACTTGGGTCCATTACTGTTCTCTATTTTTATCAATGATATTAAAAAAGTTGTAGTCAAATCGCGTTTTTTATTATTCGCGGATGACTTAAAACTATTTTTGAGGGTTAAAACTTTGGATGATTTTCGTTCTCTCCAAACGGATATATTAAACGTATCTGAATGGGGAAGACGAAATAAATTATTGTTCAATATTTCAAAATGCTCAGTTATGTCTTTCACCAGGGCCCACAAAACGCTATTCTTCCGCTATAGAATGAATGACCAAAATCTTATGCGGATTGCGAAGGTTAAAGATCTAGGCATCACTTTTGTGAGTTCCCTGACATTTCATGATCAGATCGAAACAGTTTGTAGTAGTTCATTGAAGATGTTAGGATTCGTCTTGCGTACTGCTAGGGTTTTTGGTAGTACACGAGTACTGAGAATTCTTTATAACTCGTTGGTGCGAAGTAGACTCGAGAGTGGCTCGATGATTTGGGGACCGTGTGAGTTGAAGTACTCTCTTATGGTGGAGAGGGTTCAGAAGAAATTTCTTCGGTTTCTCTACATGAGGGAGTGCGGATATTATCCATGGCTTTATCCCACTGAGTTTCTCCAGGGTATGCTTGGTTACAGCAGTTTGAAGACTAGAAGGAATGTGTTTTTAACAACGCACTTCTTTCGATTGTTGCGCGGTATTATTGACAACCCTGAAATTATGCGGAGCATTAGCTTTTATGTTCCTGATAATTACCTTAGACAGCGTCAACATAGACTGTTTCACATTCCAATATACAGGACCAACCTGCCAATGGTTATGCCTGTTGGAAGGGCTATCTCTATGTTGAACAATATCACTTTGGACATTGACATTTTTCACGTCTCTGAGGGAGTTTTTCGTTACAAGATTCTCTTACTTTTTTAACATATTATTATTTGGATATTATGTATACTAATGTGTTTTTTTTTACATATACCTAATTTTACCTAATTATTTATATATGTATGAATTAAAATATTTTATTTTGTAATGTACATATATATGAATAAATAAATGATAAATAAATAAATGAGTCATGTCGGTAGGAAATGTTTACAGCCTTGTTTAAGAATAACATAGGCATTGGCGTGTCATCTAATTAAAACTCCTAATGATTGATATGAAATGAAAAGATGAAAAGATGAAAATGAAAAGATAACTCGTTATTGGCGTAATTCACTAAAGTAAAAAGGAGTGCGCGAAGTTTTTAAAGCGCTATTTTATACGCAGTTTTGAGTCATGTCGGTAGGAAATGTTTACAGCCTTGTTTAAGAATAACATAGGCATTGGCGTGTCATCTAATTAAAACTCCTAATGATTGATATGAAATGAAAAGATGAAAAGATGAAAATGAAAAGATAACTCGTTATTGGCGTAATTCACTAAAGTAAAAAGGAGTGCGCGAAGTTTTTAAAGCGCTATTTTATACGCAGTTTTGAGTCATGTCGGTAGGAAATGTTTACAGCCTTGTTTAAGAATAACATAGGCATTGGCGTGTCATCTAATTAAAACTCCTAATGATTGATATGAAATGAAAAGATGAAAAGATGAAAATGAAAAGATAACTCGTTATTGGCGTAATTCACTAAAGTAAAAAGGAGTGCGCGAAGTTTTTAAAGCGCTATTTTATACGCAGTTTTGAGTCATGTCGGTAGGAAATGTTTACAGCCTTGTTTAAGAATAACATAGGCATTGGCGTGTCATCTAATTAAAACTCCTAATGATTTGACTTGTAAAAACTATAAAAAAGTGTCTATAAAATTAAAAAAACGTTGTCAGTAACTAATAATTACATCACCGATGTACATAATAAATAAAAACATGTCACCGTTTTCATCCTAATTTGACGTTTAGGCGATCAAAGTTGAACTGTAATTATTATTATTACTTAAGAGAGTTATATTACTTCGGTAGAACTTTAAAATAACCTAGAACGTTTAGAAGCATGCGATACAATCATAATAATTTAATACGTATTCACATTACTAGCTATACAACTTTGGATATCTACGCCATTTTATGTCATTATTAAATTCTTCTATCTTTTTGACTGAAGTATAGATATATACACTTTTTAAAAGATGTAACTTTCTATTTATTGGGAGCGTGATTTTATAAAGCAGAATGACCTGCTGTTGGCTCGTATTTAAATGTATTTTTTTTATTTTAAAGCATTTAAAAAAAATAATGTTTTGATTTTATTACTTTGGTTTAATTTTATTGATCAAATCATTTAAATATACAACAATATTATCTAAATTCTTAGATAAGATTTTAAAGTCCCTATATATTTAGTCCTAAGTTAATTTTATTTATTTGAAGAATTCAAAATAATATTGTATTTTTAACTGATTTTCTTGAAAAAAATCAAAGCAAAGAAAATAAATCTAATTTAAGACACACTCATAGGGCAGTTTCTGTTAATTAAATAACAGCATTTATCGATGTTTTTCCAGGCCGATTACCTTTCTTTCCCATCCTTCCCTTGACCCATCTTTATGGAACCTACTTTACATAAAGATATAAGAAATTCAAAATTAGAAGATTTGTATTTGGAACAAAAAAAATCATTCAATCGTGATTTATTGTTTTATTTTTTGGAACAAATCATGTAATTTAAGTATGCAAAAGATGTTCCGCAAGACGGGACTATTATTGAACTATATTGAATATCCGGAAATTCAATGAGAAAGTTTAGTGAAATAGATAATTGGATATTTTAGTTTTTTTTTTTAACTCAGCGTGGTAAAAATTAGAGCATTTAATTTTACAGCAAAGTTTCTCTAAAAAGTGTATAAAAAAATGATTTTGATAAAAATTAGCTACTTTGAACCACGTCGTCAGTTCTCCTAAATTAACCAATGAGAAAGTGTTGTGATACATTTCCTTTTACTCATATATCAGGACAACTCAACGTATAGAATTTGTGACGTCGCAGGTGGAATAATTTCAAGTTCACAAAACTTTTAAAAATCATCGCGCTGATACATTAAAATATTTCAAAAATATTTTGCCTTCGTTTGAAAGTTTATAAAAAAACACTGAACTTTCTTTCTACCAATAATATGAGCCCATTGCACGTGGTGGGAATAAACTGACAAAATGTCTGAACTTTTATATTCAAAGTTTTAACTCTGTGAGCTTTTTGCCTATTTTTTTATTATGAACTGTTTAGATGTTTTTAATGAACGTGGATTTTTTGTGCATAAAGAACCAGAAAACAATGTTTTTAGATTATGCTGTTTACATAAATGTATTTACACCTATGAATTTACTCCACTTTTAAAATGTCAGTTAGTTCACTTCGTCTTCAATGGGTTCGTGTATGCTATCAACAGAGATGGAGCTGTTGAGAATATGGAAGTCCAAGCATTTACAGAGCTTATTTATTTATTTATTTTATAATTGAATTACATAGTTAAAATAATATACTTGTGAAACGGGCCCGTACAGGACAGAGAGAATCAATATTTTCTACAGTAATAATATATAAGATATTAAATAAATAATGAAATTTGTCTTACTGTGTCCTGTAGAAGTGTGCGGGTGATGACGGGTTGGGGGCCTTACTGAGAAGGGCCTCGCCAGGGCGAGCGCCCACCAGCAGGCCCCCTTCGTGGGGGCTGAAACCTTCCTCCCGTGCTCCTAAAACACATATATTCAGATTATGAAATTTTTAATGAAATAAACATGATTGTTCGGTTTTTGTGAAATCAAAAACTTGGTGTAAGTTCCAGAGTATCTTTATTATAAAGTGGTAAATTAAAATTTCCATAAAATTTTGATAAAACCAATCCGAAAATACGTTTACATGGGAAGAGAACGACCTTATACATCCGTAATTTTAATTATTATGTTTTGTTACAATGGCTATTGTTTTCTTTTATTAAATAAAGTAAATAAATAATATTTATAATTACAACATATTACATACATTTATTAAGGCTGTAGTCTGATAAAAAGTACGTAAATCATACGATTTTGCCATTTTAAACGCCGTTCTTTCAAATCGAGGAAGTAAAGTGTTTTTGTTTTTTTTTTATTTGTTAATGGACTATTAAACTTAACCAATTTTTATTTATTTTATCGTTTTATCAGCGGCATGATTCTTTAAAGTTTTACATTTCTGAAATTACTCTGCGTGTGACGTTTCAAGCTTTCCTCCGCTTATTCTTAGTCAGTTCTGAGGATTGGTCCGTTGACGTACCGTAAACATGAAATCCTTCACTAAACTTTTATCGTTAGTTGATTCATATGAACTAGTGACGTCTTTAGTAGTTTTTTTTTAATATTGGATTTTTTTTTTCCGACATTTTCAAGAAACTTTGCCATAATTTAATGCTCTAATTATTACCGCGCGTTAGAAATCATTTTTCGTATCCAATTTCCCGTAAGGCTGAACTTCCTCACTACGCCATTATTATTATTTAGGATTATTATTCAGTTGTGGTCCTGTGGCTAGTGTCTCGGACTCACGGATCAAAGGTCCGTGGTTCGAATCCCACTTTACCCCAACTCGATTCCCATTTCCAATAGTGAGTGATTTACAACACGTTGAAAATGGCCCTCAAAATAAAATATTTGGGTAAATCATAAGCATGCAAATATTTCTTTTTATTAAAAAAAAAAATCAAATTTGAAATTAAAGCAATTTTATTTTCTGATATATTTGTGATAAAATAGATAGTTAAAAGTTTTATGTAACTAAAATATAAAAACTTTTTAACCGGCAGATTACGCCTCTTGAAATTTAGACTGAACTTAAGATATTTTGTACCCACTTATATCAAGACAAAATTATAGTGACGCACATGAACGACCCATACCTGCGCTTTTATTATGTGTATTTAGATACAAAATACGCGACATAAAACTGTTTTCTACAGCCGCGAGAGCGTTTGGAATATCACCCCCTTTATTGATTTGTTTTGAGTACTAGTCTAGGGGCTAACAAATATTACATTGAAAAACACATTTGTAAATAAAATTTGATATTATCAACAGAACTTCAAGATAATATTTTTCATTGTTTATTTTAATTCTTAACTTTTAATTACTTTTACAATTTTTCTTCATTTTTAATATTATTTTCATTTGTAAATACTAACTACAAACTACAGACTTTAAAATAACTTTTTTTACTTTTATTTTAATTTTTAAACAACTTCGAGTTATGTTTTTTTTTTCCTTTTCTTTTTTGTGCTTTAATTAATAACCTAACATATAATTACTTTACAATATGGAAACTTCACTGGTCCATTAGAGTTAAGTCTAACTGTGTAAAATATAAAACTATGTAACTGTACTGTATGTTTCCTAAATAAAAGAAAATAAAAATAAAATATGGAAATAAATAAAAATAATTTTATTTATCGCATTTGTTATTCATTTTTTAAGCCGCCAGAGATCTTCGCAAACTAAAATTAAATGTTTATTTTTATATTTTGATGCCAAGAATTTTTTTGTATCCTTTCATTTAGAAGGGAGTTTAAAGGTAGGGAAAAAGGTTAAATTTTAAGTTTTTAATTATTTATAATTGATAATTAATTATCGGCCTCGTTGTGTAATGGTCAGCTCGTTTGTCTATCATGTAAGACGTCTCGTGTTCGATCCCCGACATGGTTGACATGAAATATTTATTTAAAACGGTGTTTTCACTCTAGATTATTTCATAGTCCCTAGACCGGTACCTGAAGCATAAGACTGATCATATTACCTTCATGTAGCAAAAAATAATGAAGATACACTTCGATTGGTGTACCGTGCAGTGCCCTATGCACGATTAAGTACGGAAAGAGAGTGATGATGATGAAGATAATAAATAATTTTTTTTTCCATAAACATTTATAGATAATTTTTTTTCACTAATTAATTTTTATTTTGGATTAAGAATACCAATAATCATTTAAAAATGTATATTTGATGTTTTTTTTCTCAGTAATTGATTTGTACTTTGTACTTATTGCAAAACCACACAGTCTGTTAATAGGAGTTATTAATAGGACGTTATGGAGGAGACTTAGAATGAGTTAGGAAATTATTATTTTTTCTTTTAAATCGTATGCAAAATAAATCTGGCCGTACAAAGCCTTAAAGCAGAACTTGACCATACGTCATGTTCTTATAGAATTCTTATGCGATAGCTTTATTGAGAACAGAGAAAAAATACACATTCACTTTTATACTTCAAGCCAGATTTCGCTGTCTGTGGTAAGGGGTTAAGTCTTAAACAGAGTTCACACGAAGACAATACAATAGACATAACAATACTGCCCTGTTCAACAGCCTCAACTGCGTAGGGCAGGACAGTGGGACAATAGCACAATTATTATTTGACCGTAGCGTACTTTAAACGCGGAATGCTGCAAAAATTGATACACGAACACTCAGTGGACGAATAAGTCTAGCTTACCTAATTCGTGAGAAAAACGTTGAATATTAATGTCATTAAATATGAGAAATAAACTAAAAGTAGTTACAGAATATTGATTGGCGATATAATATAACATTTCATTGTCACTAAGCAAGTTATCGACCGGCAGAGTATGAATAATTCAGCATGTGAAGTTGGAAGAGACAGACAATTGTTTAGTGTTTCCAAGGGCAACCTTTTATGTGAGTTTACATGCTAATTTTATTTCCTCCTTTTCCGCGGTTTGCTGTAAAGCGATGTCAATCTTAAAAGAAAAACGCCTGCAATGGCTCGGTCATGCGAGTCGAATGGAGGATGGACGAATACCGAAAGATATTATGTATGGAGAGCTTTGTGAAGCTAAAAGATCCCACGGTGGTCAGTGATTGCGATTTAAAGATGTCTGTAAACGTGACATGAAGACTTTTTGCATTGACGCTGATCATTGGGAAGATCTCGCCAGGAATAGAGATGTGTGGATAGGAGCCGTAAAGGAGGAAAAAGCGGCACACGACGACCTCTGGCTGGAAAGTCTGAGGCTTAAAAGACTGCGAGAAAGGCAGCTACCTACTGGAGCCCCCCGTCATAACCTGGAAGTGAGAGAAATGTGGCGGACTGTGCTGGTCCCGTATAGGACTATACAGTCACCGAAAAAGCCGTTTTCCGTCTTCAAATTAAGTATACATCGCCATCGTCTTTCGAAGACGCACGGTTGCCATATAGTTAGTAAAGCGAAAGTAATAAAACATGCACATGCATCTGGGAATTTTCTCGTTCAAAAATAAAATTTTGGTGAAAATATTCCTTGTTATTATGATTTCTGTGATACTGTAAGAAAATTTATATAATAATGAAGCTTGGTTCGTGTACCTATAATGAGGAAATTCAGTGATACGGGAAATTGTACAAAAAAAATGTTTTCTTAGACGCAATAAAAATTAGAGCATTTAATTATATGGCAAAGCAAAAATCTTTGAAAAAATTTATTAGAATGTTAAAAATAAATTACTTCAAAAGCCAAAATAAAATGTTTTGTATTTTTGAAATTATTCCGCGAGTGACGTTTCAAGTTCTCTTCCGCTTCTCCCGATCGGTTCTGTCAATTGGTCCGTTGACTTACCGTAAACAGGAAATCTTTCGCAACTCTCTTATTGTTGGTTGATTCATAAGAACTAGTGACGACGTTTAAAGTAGTTCGTTTTTATTAAAATTTATATTTATATTTTTTTCATATATGTTCAAGAAACTTTGCCGTACTAATGTTCTAATTTTAACCGCGTGTCTGAAAACGTTTTTTATATCCACTTTCCCGTAGGGCTGAACTTCCCCATTATAGTGGTATTATGTATTGCAATAGATTTCTTGTTTCCGGGAAGGTTTTTTTCAACGTTTAGTTTATTTCGACAGCCACGGGGTTCTACTTTTAAAAAGCTGCACAACTCATCGACGTGACGGGTGGTATATTTTTAAAACCACAAAACTTTAAAAAGATCTCTCCGCGTGTGACGTCAGAGGTTCTTTTTCGGTTATTCTCAATCAGTTCTTCCCATTGGTCCATCCACGACAAACAAACAGGAAATCTTCCATAACTCTCATAACATGGGTTGATTCATATAAACCAGTGACGTCATTCAAAGTTGTTCGTTTTTATCAAAAGGTTTTTTATTATTTTTTGTACATTTTCAGGAAACTTTGCTGTACAATAATTTAATGCTCCTTTTTTTACCGCGCGCAAGAAAACATTTATTATCTTCAATTTCCCGTAGGGCTGAAGTTCCTCATTGTTTGACATAAATAATGTGTTTTTACTTATGCTGCTCGTCTAGATTTTTTCTTTCAACTTGTTTTTTATTTACAATATTTTAAGTTTGTCTAAATGATTGTTCAAAAAATACTGGATTTCACCCCCTAGAGAGTCGTTAAAATATTACAACCGAGATGAAGAACATTTAAGCGAAGGAAATATGTAAGTCTAGACATTTACTGGGCATTATAAAATGGTAAATGTTACACAGTGCAAACATTTTTCTCTTAAACCAGCCAATAACAGATCATAAGACCTGTAAATGCTTGGAATTCCATATTTCAATATATAAATGTTCTCCAGCTCTGTTGTATTTATTAAAGTTTATACTCTTAAACTTAAGTGGTGCAAATAAATTAATAAATGATTATTTAGGCCATTCACCTTGTGAGCCTGCCCATCGCTGGTGTGGTGTGTGGCTGGGAGGAGACAGCGCCCTCAGAAGCGATGGAGGGCGGTGAGCTGGCCAGGAGCCGCCCTGAGGACCTGCTGCCTGTGGCCATGAACCTCCCAGGGGCGGCCACGAACCTTAAGAGAAAAACCAAACATTACTAAATCGAATCGTCATAATATAATAACCGACAAAATATATTACCCTAAGGCAGCGTATTGGGTCTAATACTATTTCTAGTGTACATTTATAATCTCTGTAACATGGAACTCGGCAAAGCGAATATTTCTTTTGCAGATGATACCGTAATTGTTTTCGATAGATGCTCATGGAATGATGTTTTTTTTTGTAAGACCACAGCAGAAATGGAAATGGTGAGAAAGTGGTCAGACCTAAATTTACTATCCCTCAATGTTGAGAAAACAAACATAACATTTAGCCTCAGTGGAGTTACCCAACCAGTAGCTCAATTACAAATAACTATCAAATGCTAATAAGCTACGTGATAACGATTTCTCACCATGGTTGTTTATCGTATTTGCGATACATTATATTAAATGTCAAAATATTTACGTTTCGCAACGTATAATCTTGCTGCGCAAGCACATATTTGAATTTCAACGGTGTAAATATATAGGCCTCGTGGTGTTATGGTCAGTGCATTTGCCTACCATGCAAGAGGTTTCGAGTTCGATTCCCGACATGGTTGAAATGAAATAATTATTTAAAAAGGTGTTTGCACAACAAGATTCATCAAGATACGCTGCGATTGGTGTACCAATGCAGTGCCCTATGCACCATTGGGTGTGGAAAGGGAATAGTGGTGAAATATGGAAAATATTCCAAAACTGCTACTTTTATTTATTTATTTATTATTAATCATGTTATTGATTGCATTTAGCCGGCGATTGGCAAGCCAAATGTCAACAAAAGCAGTCGTCATAGTAAATGTAATTTAATTTTCCTTTTTGAATTAGATACTCTATACTATTTTGCAAATGCAATATATTGTATTATTTATTAGAACTGTATTTAAATAAATAAAAATAAAATATTAATATCAATATTAAATTTAATATTTCCTCGTAAATTCGAGGAATACAAAAACAAACCGACACTTTCGTTGACTTAGAGATTACACACGCGTTGACTTATGACTGCGATAACTTAAGCATGTTAATTATTGTTTTATGTGATCGCTCAAATGCTTGGCATGTTTTTAAGCACGCCGATAGTTATTTGTGAATGAGCTACAGTTACATCTCTCAATGTTATTTATTTATTTATTTATAGACCTTGTCAATGTATACTATTCATTGGGATAAATATTACAATATAAGAACAGTTAAAAACATTAAATAAAATATTTCGTATCAACCATGTCGGGAATCGAACCCAAGACCTCTTGCATGGTAGGCAAACGCACTGACCATTACATCACGAGGCACGGAATATGTATATAAATGAAAAAATAAATTTTAACAATGTTTGAGTATGTCCAAATGCTTGCAGACTCGCTGGATTTCCTCCCTGGGGAGTTGTTCATATTTAAATTAATTTTAACAGAGAGGGAAAACATTTTTGAGAAGGGAATATGGAAGTCTAGGGCTTATGACAGTTCATTGGCTGGTTTATGTGACCACTTCACACACTGTGAAACATTCACCATTCTGCCTATGTTTGAACATCCACACTTCCTCAACTCTTCCATCTGTCGACTTTTGTAAGGCCCATACCCTTTTCATGAGGGTAAGAAGAGTCAGTAGAGTCCCCTGGGAGTTGGGCAGTGACGCAGTTAGACGGATCTACGGGGGTTTCTACGTCGCCCAACTGACATACGCAGCTAGAGTGTGGTGCCATCGCATTGCAACAAATTAAGATCGAAATAACTTCCTAGGGAGGAAATTCAGCCTGTAGGCAAACGTTTTTATTTTATACAAACGGCATTTACAGGGCATTTACAAGCCCTGTAAATGCCCAGATATCCATATTCCCTTCTCAAAAACGTTTTCTCTCTCTGTTGAAATAAATTTAAAAATAAATTTTACTTCACTGCTTTAAAAAAACATATTGCTAGCGCAAAGCAACAGTATACAAATTTTGAGAAACACATCCAGATATGTAATTTAATTAAATAAATTTATGTTTACAAATTATAAAATATTGGAGTTAGATAATTAACCGATTTGAAAATATAATGTTCATTATCTGCTTCAAATAATTTGATTCAGTCAGACTCTTTACACAACTCAAAATCCGACTATCTCAAAATATGTTCTTCAAAGATATCTCAATGTAGCTTTGGACTAGCATTTACCTAATTATTTTACTCTGCTGACTAATTAGAGTATGTTATTAATGTAAGTATACTATTTAATACGTATTTTTATTTTTTATTGTTTAAACCTGTAAACCATCGCTTTTTTTAAATTAAAATTAAGTGAATGGACATACTTACATATGATTGGCCATACTATTTATTAGGTTTGTTTTAATAGTCTCTAAGTATAAACATTTAACTTTTACATCTGTTTGTTTTCGAAATATATAAAAAAATCTG
The DNA here is from genome assembly GCF_059751315.1 of Micrasema longulum. NCBI lineage: Eukaryota > Metazoa > Arthropoda > Insecta > Trichoptera > Brachycentridae > Micrasema > Micrasema longulum. The sequence continues at coordinate 14,535 of NW_028280315.1, forward strand.
AAAAATTTGAAATCTGAAACAATAAATTTAATCTTACTTGTTTAATACACTTTTTTATTATATGTCTTCATTTAATTATTAGTGCCCTTTATTTTTTTAAATAACAATAAACGTTAGTAATATGTTCGTATTAGTAAATTGTAACAAAGCGACGAGTCGCGACATGTTTATTACCCTGAAATATAGACGAACCTTATAAGGTTTCGTTAACTATCGTTAGATGGCATAATTGTGTTTAGCAAAGACTCCAACCGAAAATGAAATAGGAAATTCTATGAAATGCAGAAAGAAAAATAGGTTTTCATCTTAAGCTTGGTGTTTTTAATTTTCACCGCTAGATGTCATTGAAAGTTTTTTTACTTTATTAGGGCCTTCTACCAAAACTTGATAACATCGGCCAAAAACAAGTTACATTGATTTACAAATGAGCATTAAAAACAACATTAAAACAACACAAACAGAAAAGAATAACAATATGGACACAAACAATAGACAACAAAAATATGTGTGTAAAATAATATTTGTAATAATAAACATAGAAAATTTCAACATATTGTATGAAATTTAAATAGTCACTATCAGAAAAAACCCACTAAAAATCTGTGTTCATTTTTTTCCAAATTTAAAAATGAGCACCTAAAGTTAAAAAAATGTAAAGATTTCACGTTATTCGAAAGAAAATTTTCTGCTCTATAAGTTTGCTCTTATGGTACATATATTATTTTATTTGATTACAAGCCTTCAAAATGGAATGTCAAGTAGACGAAAGAGAGCATTTCCGACACCTCTTTCTGTTTGCATTCAATCGAGGGAATAACGCAACCAAAGCTGCTCGCGATATCTGCGCATTGTATAGTGAAGATGCTGTGAATTTACTAATTTGATGTAAAATAATGAAGGAAAATACAATAGTATTAACTAATTTGACTTAAAATAATGAAGGAGAATACAATATTTTTAACTAATTTGACGTAAAATAATGAAGGAGGATAACACGTTATTAACTAATTTGATGTAAAATAACGAAGGAGAATACAATATTATTAACTAATTTGACGTAAAATAATGAAGGAGAACACAATTTTGTTATCTAATTTGACGAACAATAATGAAGGAGGATACAATATTATTAACTAATTTGATGTAAAATAATAAAGGAAAATACAATAGTATTAACTAATTTGACTTAAAATAATGAAGGAGAATACAATATTTTTAACTAATTTGACGTAAAATAATGAAGGAGAATACAATATTGTTATCTAATTTGATGTAAAATAATAAGGTAGAACACAGTATTATTCACCAATTTGATGTAAAATAATGAAAAAGAATGCATTATCAACTCACTTTTAAAATTTTGTTTTCGTCGTGTGCTCTTGTTCTCTTCCTTTGGAAAAAACGGAGGCATCTCATGTTAACTCCCAATAGTTTTACCGTGCCAAGATGCCGCCTGGATTTGTAATTACGATCCACCAGGAGTAGGCCTGTCAACTTTTTTGGTGCAACCGGCCTTTGGTTTTTTTACTGACCTTGTTTCTGCGTCCACGCCACCTCTATGGAGGGGGGCGATTGAGCGGCCCACAGCACGGGCTGCGGGCTCCACGGGGAGGCGAGGCCCGAGGGGGGGCAGAGGGGGCGCAGCGCCAGCGGGGGCGCCGTCAGCACGCGTCCCTCGCCCACGCGATGTCCGGCAATCTCCTGAAATAATCGGTTTGCCCTGATTAAAACGGCGGGAGTTTTAATTTATTTGCTTTTTGAACCAGAACAATGATAGCATCATAGAATTCAGGATCACTGAAAATAATTATGTCAATATAGCTACTTATTTAAATATTTTTAAAAAAATACGGAAATTTTTGTGGCCTCACTGGAAATTGAATCCGGAACTTCTCCCCCTATCCTCGCTAAGACGAATGCGTGGAAAATCAATGGTGATAAAATCAAGCGAGAGTGCAAATCTGAGATAGGCGTAATTGATAAAATTGAGAAAGGGTAACTAAGATGGTTTGATCTTGTAGAACGAATGGATGACAAAAATATTGTAAAACAGATATATATTTATATGCCGAGAATGAATGGCAACGTAGGACGTGGACGACCAAAAAAGACGTAGCATGATCAGAAAAATCAAAACCTTAAGTCTGGTCGAGTCAAAAGCAGACGCAACCGAAGGGCATGTATTACAATATGTATGCATGTGCTAGGAATGTATGTCAGGATAGAAGTGGCGAACAGTGACTTTTTCAACAGGTGAGCTGTTTTTTTTTCATAATTTATACTTGCAAGTACGAGTACAGATATATAAGTAATAAAGTATATACACAGCTCGTTTCTTTCTAAAAATGAATAGTGCCAAAAATTCACGCTGCACCGAGCAGAGCGCCACTAACTAAGACGGGCAGACGAAAGAACTGGTGTCATATGTCAACTGAATACTATCAAAGAAAAATGTTCCTTAAGAAATAATGTTCAAAATGCTCTTCTCCAAATAGAGACGCTTTAAATAATATCTGTAATCTGCGAGTGAACTCAGTAAGGAAAATATACGTTTATATTTATTTTTTGAGGAAGATATAAATGATGACGTTAATATATAATAAAAATAAATTATTTTATTTACTTTACCATACTTAAAACTATCATAAAACATTATTAGTGATAGTAAAAAAATAATGGTAAGCTGCGCATAATCGATTATATGAACGATTCGCCCCTGCAGGATAGACGTGTGTGGGGGTCCATCTTCTCTGCCAACCCCTACGCCTACGGGGAAATGGCGTGATGGTAGTAGTATTAGCAGTAGTAATCAATTGAAAGTGGGTTGTGAACGGATTGGGGAGTGAATCAAACCAAATAGGTAAAAAGGTTGTTTTTTAAGGGGAAGTTTAGTGCTACGGGAAATTGGATATAAACCATATTTCCTTACACGCACCAGAAATTAGAGCATTTAATTGTACGACAAAGTTTCTCGAAAATGTATGAAAACATCAATAAAAATACGTTTTGATAAAAATAAACTACTTGAAAATATCCCAAGTTCTGGTTAACACCTGTTTAGAAAAGTTAATTAATCATGTGTTGTGATAGATTTCTGATTTCCGGAAAACCATGATTAGCGTGTTTTCATACGTTCGTGGTTCTCTTCATGTCAGCTCAACTCACCGACGACTATTCGTGATGTCAAGGGCGGAGTAACCTCAAAGTTAAAATTCTTAAAAAATCAAAACGATGATAAGATCACTTAAGATATATTTTGATAGTCCATTAACAAATGAAAATATATTAAAACACCACTGAACGTCCTCATTATATTATGATAAACGAAGAAGTACAATTTGACTGTCCGTCTATGTATTTAGCAGAGGCGAACCGTGTGTAGAAGCGATTATGCACAGCTTACCGTTATTTTTGACTAACCATAATAATGTTTTATTGTAACTTTATTTACAGAAAGACAAATAAATTATTACCATTTATTTAAAATCATTTTCACCGTTTGTATTTTTATCCTAATATAAATATAAATTTTAATAAAGCGCGCCCAGCGCCCGAGGTGAGCCAAAATACTAGTCGATTATTCCAGCTTATTTTTTCATACAAATAATTATACTATATTTTGAATGTTTAAACCCCAGTGCAGGTTTTTTCTCCTTTATATAACTTGCACATTACACAAATTATTTGAAGATTCTTGATTTGGAAAACAGTACTTCAAACATTTTTTCTTAAGAACTATTTTCCTTTGCGATGGTACTTTTGACATAAGACCCTAATTACTTTTATGCGTCATATTTCAGGACACATAGCGCTCCACGCGGCCATTTTTAGCACTATTAATTACTAGAACAATTCGGCCAGTTGACCTTTCAATTGAATACCTAAAATCGACTAAATTCATAGTTGTATTTTTTATTTTATTTTTTAATAAATTATGTATTAAATAATGGATAATATATCTACATATCACGAAGTTACATCGTTTGAGTTGATTTCATGGATGAGAGAGAAAAATAACAATTTATACGTTATATTACTTACATTATATTATGTACCTCCTATGTGGGACAAATAGTACTGGTGGGTATACTGGCAAAAAGCTTTAACTCTCAAATCCCTGTTTTGAAAAATCAAGCATTTAAGTTTTTTTCCAATTTTACTCTTTTATATCTTATTTAAATATAGTAAGATGTTAAGTGCTCATTTAAAAACACGTTTTTAATTTTTCCGTTTCTTTTCTTTTATATTAAGTAAATATTAAGTTATTTAAATCTTTTAGCCTGAATAAAATACCGAGTATACGACTTAACCTTAAATTCATTTTTGAAACTACAGATATATGAAATTTAATATGGCTTAGTGTATTTTGCCAGTTTGTAGAGCGTTAAAAACTTTACAAAACTGCATCATTAAGTAAAATTAGCATATTTTCGAGTTAACGTTTTTTACCAGTATACCCACGATATTAAATTACTTAATAATAATAAAAAAAACACATTTTAGATAAATAGTAACCATTATGAACAACATTAGTAATCATAAATATGTTTCATAATATTTTCTATAAAATTGTCATTATGAAATATTGTATATTGAATAACTGTTTGTTGCCAAAAACATGCGTTGATATCAGGCCATAAACTTTATAAATGCCTATATTGCATATCCCATACATGTACATATATTTTTGCAGGGTGAATCCGGTAGTTAATCCAGGACTTTTTTTTAATATGGGTTTTATTTGGTGTTTTTTTTTATTTATTTAGGGAACATATTATATATATTTGTATACAATATTCCCAAGGAGTTTAGGGAAAACTCCATTTATGGTCAAACATAATATGCATAACAATATTTATTTGTAGACATATCAACACTTTAAATTTTGACGATTATATTAAAAAACATAATAAAAATGATCATGCACTGTATATCTACGACATACATATGTATAAAATAACAAGTTATCTAAAAAAAAAAAAACGTCAATTTTTTAATTTAAAGCTAAAAAGTATAAATATATTGTGGGCATAATAAATTTTGTCTAAATCAACCACGGTTCGTACTCAAAATACTGTTAATTTGTGTTTTATATATCTTAAACATTCAAATATTTTATTTTGTTTGGTCAGTAACAGGTCTGTAACGAACCAATTAAAGTTCGCTAACCCGAACCGGGAAAGCTCAATACACAATGGTCTGTACCTACTAAAGCTTTGTACACTATAATGTCCGTACATAGCGCAAAAAGTAGTAAGTTGATGGTATTAACGAACATAATGGTGCGTCAATCATTTTTAATACTTGCTATAAATACATTTGAAAAACAACAAATTTCATCAAATATGTGTATTTATAAATTGTGTCCTGGACCCGTATCGCAATGGGAAATTAACAGAGTTATTTTTAAATTTCCATTAAGAGAAAGAAGAAATATATTTAAAGACATCTTGTGTTAAAAATTTTTTTTTTGAAATGTAAAAAATTGGGGTTTTCACCGTATGCGTTTTGCAGCCCTTTTGCCCACTTCACTTTTCTTCAAGTAAAATGACGAAAAACTCACCACGAGAAGGTGGCTGTAATTTGAGTTCCACCCACACCCAACGTTATTTGAGTGAACCTACCGCAAGTATTACTAAAATGTTTTTCCCTACAATTTTCCATGCCTATGATTTCAGGAGAACGCAGAAAGCTGGCTACGAGCTCACTCAGATTCTCACGGGCTACGGTGGGTTCATGAGCTACCTGCATCACATCAAGCTCTCCGAGATCGACAGCTGCCCATGCGACGATGAAACTCCTCAAGATGTACCTCACCTGTTGATGCATTGCCCCTTTTTTAGCTTTCAAAGACAACAGCTGGAGGCGCGATGCAGAAGCCAGGGTAAAGATCTTTGCGACATCCCATCGGTGATAAGTAATAAAGAATTCACACGAGAGGTATACATGATCAGATATACAAGTCATACATGATAAATATAGTGCAGGCAATTGGTAAAATAAACCAAAGTAGGGAACAAAACGCTGAACACTCTTCTAGTGAAAAGGAATGCCGGTTGACAACTGTCAACAGGCCGGCTTCTCCTGAAGAGTTTTAAGTGGTTTCCTCTCCACACGAGCAAATTCTGAGAAGTACCTGATTCAGTAAAGTTTATAATAACGAGATAATAATAATTAAAAAATATAATACAACATTAAAATTATAAGTTTTTTGAGCAAAAAAATTTTAAAAAATAAAAAAAACTTAAATTAACTAAATAATACCTTTATTTAGTAAAATCATCATCATCAGTTAGTTGGAAAAAGTTGCCATTTGGCAATAAATCCACCAATTTACAATTTAAATTATGTCTAACATGTTAAAATAAAGAAATAAAAAATCACGTATTCCAGAGAACAAAGTTAAATATAATAATATATTTCTAATAAATCCATTACTTTTCTAAAAAATAACGAGTGAGAATACGTTTTTATTCGTGAACAGAATAACAGTAATAACATGTTCAAGAAATATGCTAGCTGTCTTCAGTGCATTCGAATGTTTAATAAGCCTATGTGTGTTAGTGCCTGTCGGTGAATCAAGTAAACATACACATTTTGTTTGTGTTAGTAGGCACACCAGAATATTTTATTTGAAAACGTTCTATCACTCACATGTAAGCAAAGTTCACTAAATATTTGAATGGACTGAAGGAAAACGTTATAATTACCACTTGGAAGGAGCACACGCAGGGCGTCAATACTAAGGCTGGGCACAATAACATTTTGTCTCAAATACAACAATCAAGTTTCTCAAAATCTGTTCGTTGTCACCAAAAGTTTTATGTTTTCATTTCATTAAACCTAAATTCTCAACACAGTTAAATTATTATAGAGTAACCATGACATCACCGTTTAAAAACACTGTTTATCATTTATTAAGGCGTTATATAAGGTCTCCGTACTGAGCATGTATTTAACAGCGTGCGATATTAGAAAAAAATGTCTAAAAAGTTATTTTCTGCGCAAATTTGATAATCAAAAACCGGTTTTCGCCTGCTGCGTACTAGCGAAAACTCACTCAATTGTCTGCCTGTCAAAATATGAATTAATCACTTTGAATAGACGATCACGTGTCTTATATCACTATCTATTATTTTCCCGAGCGGTACCAGCCAGGAGTATTTTCACACGAAGCTCCTGTGATGTTGGATCGTGTCCTGGGAGTTGGGAGAGGTCGGGTAGGAAGAGGAGAAGGATTTGAGGCGTGGAAGTGAGAATTAGAAGCAGGTTTGGTGCTGCTCAGCTGTGGACTGGCCTAATGTGGTGGTAGAAACATATCGATCGAAGTATTTGGTTCCTCGCGTGCATGGAGTTTCTTGTTAAGTCGATAACAGTAATTTAAAACAGGGGTACAAAAATAAATTAAATGTAATTATTTATTTATAACGCACGCGTTTACCATTCATACCACAAGTCAGATATAGTTTAATAACCATGTTTTAGGTGCTGCTGGTTAATTCTCAAAAAGTTTAACATAATTTTTTGTTTTCACTATCAATATTATGTATTGTCGTTTTTCGGTGGTCCCGTGTAGGTTGTACTAGTTTCCGACATTTCGGCTACCATTGCAGAACCCATCTTTTGTGCAAACTGTTGGTTGTGTTAAAAATAATCTGTCATTTTCATGAGATTTATTTACCTTATTTTAATAATATTGTCCTTAAGTCTCCATATTCTTAAAAACGTACATACAGTACTTGATTTATTTCATTTGACTTAATGCAATAAAGAAGTTCAGTGGTTTTTTACATTTTTTATTTGTTAATAGACTATCAAACTGAGCCATTTTTTTTTTATGTATCATATTATCAGCGCTATTATTTTTAAGCTCTGCAATTTTGAAATTACTCCACCTGTGACGTCACAAGTTCCCTATGGTAGGTTCTGCTGATTGGTGAATGATGAACTTCAGTCCCACGGGAAATTGGATACGAAAATGTTTTCTTACGCGCGGTGAAAAATAGAGAATCAAATTGTCCGGCAAAGTTTCTTGAAAATGTACGAAAAATAAAATAAACAACATTTTTACAAAAATGCATTACTTTGATCAACGTCACTTGTTCATTAAATCAACCAATGATAAGAGAGTTGAGAAAGATTTCCGGTTTACGATAAGACGGACCAATCGGCAGAACTGACCGAAGAGAAGCGGAAGAGAACTTGAGACGTCACACGGGGAGTAATTTTAGAAATACAAAACTTTAAAAAATCATAGCGCTGATAATACGGTACATAAAAATTCCAAAATAGCGAGTAAAACACATTTTTACATCCAATTTCCCATATCATTGAACTTCCTCATTCAAAAACTAAACTAAAAAAACCGTGGAGATTTGTTGAAGTCACGTTTATTTTTGTCTTTTTGTATAAAAACTCGCTTTACCTTGTTAATTTCTTAAAGATTTTTTTTTTTTAATAACGTATTATATTTTTAATGTATATAAATATATTTCTTGTAAATTATTATTTATAATAATACGAACAAGTCTATGGGCGTAAATAAATATAAACAGGTTATTGAAAATACAAATATTTATATTTATTATTGTAGATGTACATAGTTGTCGTGTTTTTGTGCTGGTGCGTAAGATAAGTTATAAACAATTTAAGAAAAAAAAATTGAAAAACTGCAAATAAGCATTACTTCGAAAAAAGGAGTGAAATATAATTGTTTATATTGTTTGATGTGAAATGTTATCACCTTTCATCATTCCTCCATATTATTTCCTCATCGCCAACCTTCATACAGTACTCATCTTTTCATTTCTTGTATAATATTTTTTTATTGTGTAACATGTTCTATCATTATATTTGCAAAAAACGTTATATGGATGTATGTAAACAAACTGTATTTTATTATTCATAAAACATCTGTAGTCTTTCCTAATAAAAAACTGAAAATAAATAAATACAATAAAAAAATACCATCACAACGTTTTGGCATCGTACATTCTCTTAATCACTGTGTTTGTATGTTAAATAAATGAAATTGAGCAGTGTAAAGAAATTCCACATTTATTTTTTTGAAATTCTGTTTTAATAATACAAGAAATTTAACACCCCTGTAGCGAGTGAAATAGTTTTATAATACGCAAATATTAATACGTTATACGTACATGAACTTGACGTTTAAAATAAAAAAGGCATCGGTTGAATATTTCATATTATCGGTTAGAAATATCTTACTTTAGGAAATTCTAATATTGTATACAGGCGGAACAAAACTTAGTTAAGGTAAGTTAATACTAATACCTATTTACTAACATTAATTAAAATGTTTGACCATAAAGTCAATGCTTTGAACATAAATAAAAGAACGCGCTACAGCCCGTTGGGGGCCCTGACCTCCTCCAGAATCCGTCTCCATTCCTCCTTGCACCCTGCGGATCTTCCCCAGTTCGTCAGGCCAATTGTTCAAGTGTCACTTTCCACATTATTCAGCCATCTTAATTTTGGTCTGTCCCTGCTTCGTCTGCCTTCCGAGTAATATAAAGAATCTTTTTTGGGGTACAATTATCATTTATTATGTGCACAACCTAACCATTGTAAAATTCTTGTTTTATCAATTGTGAAATGTTGGGTTCGCCATACAGTGGCTCTAATTTATGAACTACGTCTCCCCCACACTCCGTTTTGGTTGACAGCTCCAAATATCTTCCCAAATATTTTTCTTTCAAATGCTAATACCATGTTTTCATCTCTTTTGAAAACCCAGCATTCGGCACCACGTGCATTGACCGGTCTGATGAGAGTTTTTTTAATAATGGTCTTAGTTTTTCTTATTAGCGATTTGGATCCCAGATGTTTACACAAGCCAAATTTACATATTATATCATGATAGCCATCACGATAGTCGTGCTCTTATTTCGATACTTTAATTATTGTTATCATTAGTTATTTCAGTACCTAAATATTGGAAGAAGTTGACATTGTCTATGTGGTATGACCCAACGTCAATTGCCAGCTGTTCATGGATTATTTGTGACTTTTTTTCATATTAAGTCTTAGGTGTATTTATTTTAAGACACATGTCACTTGCAGCCATCTCTAGCTTTAAGAAATCATCTTTTGATCTCGAGTTAGTTCTGGAGATTAAGTCTAGGTAATCTGCTTAGGCTAACATCTGGGTGGTCTTTCTAAAAATAGTTCCTGTTGTTTCTAATTATGCATCTCTTGATGGATGCATTTTACTAGACCAATATTATACAACAGGCATGCGAGTGAATCGCCTTAAACCGCTGTACGTCTGGAAAGGATCTGATTTGCCGTTTTGGACCTTCACCAAGCATTATATTTTAGACATTGTCATCTTTGTAAGTCGTATTAGCTTTTTAGGAATCCCAAATTCAGCTATTACCTCGTACAGCTTCGACCTCTTGATACTGTCATATGCCGCTTTAAAGTCAATAAACATCAAGTGGGTCTCAACGTTATATTCCAGCATTTTTTCTAGTATGATCCTTAATGTAAATATTTGGTCAGATGTTGATCTATCTGGTCTGAATCCACTCTGGTGTTGTCCTGCTATATTTTTTTGAACATGTGTGAAGAAGTCTTCCAAACAGGAATCCAGCAAATACTGTATAAGCAAGCTGCGTCCAGCAGTGTTATGCCTCTGTAGTTATCACAGTTCATGGCATCTCCCTTTTTATGCAGGAAGCATATAACACCGATGTTCCAGTCGTCTGGCAAAGTTTTTTTTATTTTTATATGGGAGTTGCTTTATTATTTACCTTGCTTATAATATACAAGATTTATATTTCAAAAAGTGGATTTTTCAGCAATTAAATCTTAAAATTTATCTAAACTATTGGGATCAGGAGGGATATATTAATGTGGGCTAATCAGGAACTTCTCAGCATTTGCTCACGTGGAGAGGAAACCACTTGAGCCGGCCTGTTGGCAATAGTCAACATTTCCCATGTTTAAATAACTAAATGGGCCTCGTGGTGTAATGGTCGGGCGTTTGCCTATCATGCAAGAGGTCTCGGGTTCGATCCCCGACATGGTTGACATGAACTAATTATTTAAAAAGGTCTTTTTACACTAGAATATTTCATAGTCCCCTGGACTGGTACCTGAAGCGTAATACCGATCATCTCACCTTCATGGAACAAAAATTATCAAGACACACTGCGATTGATGAACTGATGCATTGCCATATGCACCATTATGTGCAGAAAGGTAATGATGATGGGAATATTTTATGTCTACTCTGGATTTAGATTTATCTGTATTTCAGAGTTCTCCGCAAATTATTTTATTTTAATTCGGATAAATTAATGTACTTTTAAGGCATCCTGTATTTACAGGTGAATAAACGCCTCAGTTTATTAGTTTTATTGAATTATGTCACGTGAGTAAATAAATCATACTTTCATAGTTTGAAATGGTTTGTGCTAATCAGCCCGCAATTTTCCATAGGGTACATACAGTAGCGGCGTTAGGTTAGGTTAGAGCACGGTTGGGCTACCGCCCAGGGCGCCAGATATAAAGGGGCGCTGCAGGCGCCCCATTTTATTCTCTCGCCCATCGAGCGAGTCCAACTTACTCGCAAATTTTCTAAATCTAGCGACAAACGTGTTATAGTGGCCCACGATGAGCCTATAACTTCTCCAAAAAAGAAATTTGAAGTTGAATTTTTCTACAGCCTTTTGGACGCTACCTTTATTTCACTCAATGAAAGATTTGAAAAGTTAAATGAGTACTCGAAATTTTGGTATTTTCTGTTCAATATAAAAAAGATTCCTTAAAAACCAGACATGAAATCATTTTTGCCTAATCAGAATGTGGTTTATCCAGTCATTGTTTTGAATTTTATCAAAGATCGTAACTTACAAGAACTGTATCCAAATGTATGGACAGCTTTGCGAATATTGATCACTATACCTACCTGTAACGGTTGCTCGTTGAGAAAGAAGTTTTTCTAAACTTAAACTGATAAAAACTTATCTACGATCGACAATATCTCAATCTTGATTAACAAACTTGGCATCTTTGTCAATCGAAAACGAAATTGCGGAAAACATAACCTTAAATATATAAATAAAAGAGTTCGTTGATAGAAACGCTAGAAAAGTAAAATTTTGTTAGTATTTTTTAAATAAATGGTTATTTCATTATAAACCTTGGCTTTTTTCGTATGGGTTTAAAGGGGTGGACGATAGGAGGCGTCGTAGAAATTCCACCCAGGGCGCTGGTAGTGCTAAAACCGGCCATGGGTAATTCGCTTTAACTCTTTAAAGCACTGTGGCATAAAAAACGTACTACACATTAAATGTATTTTTTGACACTAGTACCGTGGTCGACATTAATGACGATTTTTTTTATTATGATAGAAATAAAAGACGAGCGATACTTTTATCCACAAATTTTTAAAGACCAGTGACCGGTTTCATCGCTTTCGCGGCATCTTCGAGACAGGTGTCTTTATTATAAAATTCAATGTTTTTGAACAAAACAGTAAGAATAGAGAATTTAAAGTTTTATATATATGATGATGATGAATTTTAATTGATTAACAAATTACAACAGGGATGGAGAATACCTTAGAAAGGGAATATGGAAGTCAAGGCATTTACAGGGCTAGTGACCTGTCGTTAGCTGGTTTAAGTGGCCACTTTACACAATGTGTAACATTCACTAGTTTGCTTTGAACATCCATATTTGTTCATTTCTTCCATTTGTTAGAGCTGAAACCTTTATTGTTGCGAAGAGATTCATCTGAATGAATAATTTCACATACCTGAAATCTGAATAGTATCACTCGTATTTTATTTCTATAATAAATTACAATGAACTTTCATGAAAAATTTTCACTTGCAAACTTGAATTATAACATTGATAGTACAATAAAGACATTACATTTTCACTAACACGAGTCACTAGTCTCTGACTGATTTCAAGAGTGGCTTACTTCCTTACTGGCATGGTGGTAGTCTACATACACTCTTACTCGGTTTACACTAAATAATCAAAGAAATAGTAGTAATTTTTATTTTTTATTGAAATAAAAAGCTGTGCCTTAAAGAGTTAAACAATAGTAATTTGTTTTTAAATCTTTCCGACAATTCTTGTATTGTGCGTAAGCCCACTGCCTTTTCATGTCATTAATTATGTATCCATTGTCCGTATTCTTTTATTGGCATTTCATTTGTTTTGATACGAAATATTCAGAACTTTAACTTGTTTTGTTTTGTGAAGAAGTATTTTGTTAGTATTAAAACATATCCCATCGTTTACAATCATATGGTAAAATAACCGGGGGGAAATATAGACCGCGTGGGCGATTTGACGAATTATGTATTATAGATTTGTGAAGTTCGCAATTATAATCGTAGCCGATAATAGCTTGCCCAACGCCGTTACTGATCGCACGTCGTATCTGAGGAGATGAATCTTCTTGGCGGTGCCCACATACAATGAAAAATTGCTTGTTGCCGAACGAGAAAAGCTGCCCCAAGGAGCTCTCTGTAATCTGAAAATCTTGGCATCTTTATGCTGAAAGAAGGATTTTAATGAAAATAATCCAGAAATGCATAATATGAACTTCATTTGATTAAGAACGAGAAGGAAATTCTTCTCTGACTGGGATTGATTGGACACGATCGGTTCACCGAAATGATAATAAAACTTTTTTAAATAATTAAAATTCTTTTCGATATCACCTGATTTGTATATCTAACAGAGCCACGGATAGTAGCAAGAAGATCCATTCGGTATTCATAGAGAGGGAAAGGGATAACACCACAGGTGGTAACATTTTCATATTTTTAAATGTAATTCGATCTAAATTTTATATTTGAAGCACTAACATTGTTTTTATTCATTCCAATAAAATAAATAAAACAACTTTGTTTTTAACCCCGAATTAATAAATAAATTAGTGATCAATAGATAAATTAGTGGTTAAAAACAAAGTGATTTTATTGTAATTAGATCCTTTAAAATATAAATGCATATTTGTTAGATGCATATTAAATTTAAAAGACCTACACATTAACTTATGTAATAAAGCGCTTGAATTGTACTTTTGTACCTGTCGTGTAAAAGCCCTTTGGGCGTATACAATAAATATATTTTTTAAATGTTCTTGTACTGGATTTCCTTTTTTACGATTTTTACCCGAGAGTAGCCATCGAGGAGAAAGCACTCGTCCAAGATTCTGGTTCTACTTAACACACAGAACTGTATTTTTCGTCTGCATTAAAAAAAAGTGATGAATAAGAGCCTCATAAGAGGCTAAGTTTCAAAGGTTATTTGTCATTTTTAAACTTCATAATTCTAAATTATATAAATTTTTAACTCGTTTATTTATTTATTTATTTATTGACACTTTATATACATATACAATAAATATACATATAAGGGCGGGCATATTGCCTTAAGGCAATTTCTTCCTACCTACCCAAACCGTTCAGTTTGAGAAAATTATAAATACATGGACATATTGAATCTTACAATTTTATACAAAAATTAAAAGCAAAGATTAACAAAAATAAATATATGTATAAAAAAAAATAACACTTTACTATGAAGAGAGGAGAGGGGATGGGAAGGAAAGAAGAAGGATAAAGGAACAATTTAAATATTTAGATAGTGACATTTCAATCTCGACTTAAATGTAAATAAAGAAGGGGCGTCTCTAACATTAGTGGGTATATTATTCCACAATCGAGCGGCTACTACTGTGAAAGAGGAGGCAAAAAAATTAGAGCGATGACAGGGTATTAAAAGGGTTCACTCGTTACTAGAACGAAGAGATAGTCCGTGTTGTGAAAGAGGTTGGATGAGCTCTCTCAGATAAACAGGCGAAGTGGGATTATTTAAAATATTGTGAAGAAGTGATAGAATGTGAATGTTTCTTCTATGCCTGATACTGAGCCAGTGTAGTTGCGTGCGATACTCGGTTATGTGGTCAAATTTGCGAAGATTAAAGATAAAACGAATACAAATCTCGAATAACGAAAAAAACTCGTTAACAGTTTATAAAATATATTCCATACCAATATGGCATAAATCGTCCTTGTGAGGATGGATTGCCAATTATTTTTTTTTTATGAGACCAAGCTTAGTATTATATTATTATGATTTCCAATTCTATCAGCTTATCTTTATGACTGTTGAGTTAAATAAAGTTTAAAGTCAAATGCATTTCATACTGAATATAAGATGTAGTGTACTAATTACCGCAAGTTATGCCGCCTATATGGAATTTTTACGTTTAAATTAATGTAGAGATATTAATAAAAAAAACATACTAGATAGATAATTGTTACGTTTTCGTAAAAATGGACAAAAGAGTTCGCACGAAAAAGTAAAATTAAACAACTCTTTTTGCATATTTTGACAAAAACACAGCAACTATTTATTCTTATTATTATTATTCTTGACGGTGGGCAGTACTATACAAGCTCCTGACGTCACTGCGACCTGTAAAGATCTATTGTGACGGATCCCCGTGAATAGTTCTCGCTCTCCAAGCCCAGGTCTTTTGTGACAGGCGAGAGTTCCCATTTTGCTAAATCTCCTCTTCCAAATCCAAATCAGCAAAGTATTAGGCTTTTAGGTAGGGGGCAAGATCTTAACATCCTTAAATTTCACCATTGGTGCCCAAAGAATGAGGCTTCTTTAATGAAGTAAAGCACCACTTTCTCATAGAATAAACAACTATTTAACTTTAAACTTTATTTAAGGCAGTGGCAGTGAGATTATTCGAGTAGTATTTATTGGTTGATTTTTAGTTTAATAGCGAGAAAATAAAGAATTTAAAGTATCTACCTAACTATCCTACAGCAACCGTTGTCACCTCACTCCATTACCAAGGTTTGGCGTATATTTATGGCTTTTAGTATTTTACATTTTATTGTTCTAAATCAGGTACCAGGCGAGAAATTGGGTTGGTCATTTCGTAGTCTAGTATCGCATGTCGCAATATTTGAACTCCACCCAACCCTAAAAACATAATTGAAAATAATCCAATCTGGGGCGCACAAAGTACTGCTACACAGTTCTCATTTTTGTGGTGTTCCTTAGATAATTTCTACAATTCGCACATCCGATAAAAAAGAATCATAAATCAAAAGAGCAGAATTTCCAGCTAGCTTAAACCCGTGTATTTTTCATCGAGTTTTTTTTTTGTTTTTCTTTTCACACTTTTAAGCAATACCGATGTGTCATATATATTTAGATTTGTCTAAAAACATGCTGTTACATTTAAGGAAGAAAAACTCGATTTTCACAAAGAAAACTGTTCAAATATGACACTGTTTGTGAACGGCGCCGGCGGCATTCAAATAAGTGTTTGTGTGTTACACAGCCATCAAACAGTCAAATTGTGAAGTTAGAATTGTCGTTTTTTTAGCATACCGTCGGTGTAGCGCAAGAAGTCATTAAGTAATAAATTCTTGATTCTATGCCTTAAATCTGTAATATTTATAAAAAATTGAAAGATATTAACTATTATTTCATAGATTAATTAATATGTAAATAAGCATTATTTGCACAAAAAAGTATTTTTTAACATTTTATTTATGATTAGAAAATAAAAATAAAAACATTTCAATGACTTCTGGCAAAATTCAAAATTTATTTGTGGAAACACAATAAATACTTCACGAAATTGTAAGAATAGCAGCAATACAAAAGAAATCCTTATTCAGCAAAAGTAAAATATCAAAAGTTTTTATTTACTGTAAGAAAATACAAAACAAAAACACATACAAAGGCTTCTAGCTACATAAATACTTGACACAGTAATAGTTATAAGCAAACATAAACAAAAAGAGGACATTTCTGAATAAACAATAACTATAACTAATTCTTACGGTATATAAATTTTAAACATAGAATCAGTCGTGAATTTTTAAATTACGATTTTTTACTAAAAACATTAAATTTGTTAAAACTTAATGATAGAAGAAAAATTATAGACCTTTTCAATTTATTCAAAATTGTAAATTCAATATGGGATTGCCCTGAACTCTCTCATTTCTCATCAACTTCAGGGCGCCTAGAAGAATGGCTAGACAGGTGCCACCGTTTTGTAGCAACAATTCACGGACAGTGTATACTTGTAATGCCGTATTAAATTAATTTCATGAACTCGGCAATAGTTATTCCCACGTATCTGATATATTTAGTGTAGGGTATTGTTCCTATAGAACAAACCTTTTGAACTTTTTCAAAGATGGTAAATGTTAATTATATTTATTTATTCATGCATTTTATAATATATTTAAATACAGTTTTTTGTTCACTTTGCCTAGCTGTGTGAAACGGTACTTAAAATTTTCTTGTTGTTTTACTGTAGAATGTTTTATTATTTAAACTTTCTACTGAATATGCTGTATAATTTTTAGGTTAATTTTTTTAATAAAAATGTTGTAAAATTTTTAGTTATTTTTTTTTTATAAATCTTGGGTATAAGGAAATTCGTGTTTAAAAAATATATACATATATATATTAAGCCAAAAATGTTAATATTATAAATGTTTGTAAAAGGCAGATTTTCCGTTTATGTTGATAAAATAAAATAAAATAAATAAATAAATAATTACAGTAACCAGGGCTGGCATTCCGAACACAATTATAGCGCGTTTTTGCGTACTAAATACACGCTATAGTGGGCTGCAAATGCGTTCGTAATACCAGCTCTGATGATTTGTATTTTTTTAAATAACATTTTATAAAATTTATGTCTTTTTTCATACGCAAAACATTCGTTTCATGGCAAAAAACGTATTGACGACTTCATGCTCTCATAGTTTTCATAAAAAATAACCCATAATGCCTTCGAACTCGGTTTTACCCAAAATGTTACTTAATGACTTCTTGCGCTACACCGACGAAACGTGAGTTTTATTCAATATTATTTTCTGAATACTTCACTTAAATCAGATTTTTTAAAGTTACGACTCTATTTTATCGGATGTGCGAACTACTTTATTTTAAAACCGGACATTATTTCAGTTGTTGCGTGATAGATTTTTGCAAAATTTCGCGTAACTCACTGGAAAATTATGGAAAACGACGCGCTGGTTTTTCCGCGATCGATTCTTTGTGTTTTTGTAATTAAGCGTCGTTTTTTGATCGATCCCGGTAGAAAGAGGATGACACGACGATAGCGTCATTACATTTGTGCTTTCTATTGTGTGAACGTCAAACTGTAGTTACGTTGGAATTTTAGAACTTTCAAGGGCGGCTAGAACGAAATTCTTTTATATACTAAGAATAATGTTATTTTGTACATAATTCTATACTCATAATCATCAAATCTTTGTCCGTGCCATCAGATCTACAGGGCACTGCATTGGTCAAGTAAATGCATCGTATCTCGACCAATCTCACGCTTAAAGTGCCAATTCAAGGACAATGAAATATTACAGAGTAAAATAAACCAATGTCTCCGTGAGTCACATCTTGCTGGAGGGTGGAGTTTCTATTAAATACTGCGAACGCCCAGTTGTATTCCGCCAGCAACACTACTGACTGGTCCTACTCGTTAGCGTCCACGTCGCGAACCCTGGGCAATGGGATCACACTCATAACGGTGTAATCAAGCAGATAACGAGAGGATAAAAGGCGAGTTTATGGCGCCTCCAAATTAGGACAAATCAGCTATTGAAAGGTAAGCCCAACTCACTCTTTGATGCGCCTGAACTACTGAGCTCAATAAAATTAAATATCCCAACTAGAAACTTCAGACGAAACTTACTCTTTCATATCGATAACCATAGAACTAACTATGGTTTTCATTTCCCTATGCCCAGAATTCTTAGGTCTGCCAACAAACATACCAGTCTTAAATTCTTTGATAACAAGTTGTCTTCTTTCATACGATCACTGAATCAAATTCAATCATAAACACCTCTCTCCCGCTTCCACTCCCACCAATTCTAGTATATACCATTGTGTCTTCCTTCTTTCTTTTATAATCATTATCTTTGTATACATATGTCTTTAAAAATGCCCATTGGGCGTATATATAAATACATAAATAAACCACGAGAGCGCTGATATTTTTTTTTTTTTAAAGCAGTTGTTCCCTTTATAGAGAAAAGATTACTTACAGAGTTGCAAACATAAACTTAAAACCGTTTTTTTTGTTACAAAGTGGCCCAAAAACACAAATTGCGCAGTTCAAGAAAGTGAAGTAATTATTCCCTTTATGAGGAAATATTACTGCGCTGCAAATATAAACTTTAAAGCGTTTTGCTTTTTAGAAAGTCGCCCGAAACGCAAATTGCGCGGTTAAAGAAAATTAAGCTATGGTTCCCTATAAAGGGAAATATAAATAGGAAATATTGCTCCCCTGCAATAATAAACTTTTAAGCGTTTTGTTTGTTACAAACTTGCTTAAAACACAAATCGCGTAGTTAAAGAAAATTAAGTAATTATTCCCCTTATAAGGAAATATTACTGCACTGCAAATTTACAATTTTAATCGTTTTATTTGTTACAAAGCTGCCTAAAACGCAAATAGCGCAGTTCAAGAAAATAAAGTAATTATTAAAAATATTTTTCTTTAACGCCTTGTTGTACATAAAGATAGTTCCTTAGTCATTACACAATATTTAAAAAAAATAAATCAATTAATGAGACAATAAATTTACAAAAAAGATGATTTCACTTACATAACTAAAACACAAATACAAAGAAAACGTCACTATTATATAGTACAAAATATTAATGCGTATAAGTGATAAGGCATAATTTGCATACTCCAGCAGCCAAATACATGAGTCCACAAATCTGATCATAAAAAGATCGAAAAACTTATAGTTAATATTAAAAATGAAACGAACTATAAATGTTGGTTGTAAAACAAACCTAATTTAAATTATTATGCACGGAAATTAATATATTGAAAAAAACGCACTTTTGCACCACGGAAATAAAAAAAAACATTTACAGATCGTATGCCATGTAAATGATTAAATAAGCTTCTACACTCTGAGCGATTCATTTCTGTTTTGATATGAATTTTTTCTTCATCTCTATTGAGATATCGGTCTCCAAAATATTCTTGAGAGATAAATTAAAAACTTTGTTTTTTGAACCACTTTATTTATTGACATAACCGACTAGTTTCGGCAACAACACGTACCCCTCTTCAGGGTTATTTAATAACTTTATTATTGAATAACCGGTGGTGTCAATAAGTAAAGTGGTTCATAAAACAAAGTTATTTTATTTATCTATTAAAAACAAAACAATGATCCACAAAGTTAGTGCTACGAATATCCAAAATATCTAAAAATATTCATTTTTAAAGTCATAATTAGAAATAAACCGTCTGGGTCAACAATCACTATTAATATGGTTTGTATCCAACATTTCATTAAGATTTATGTGTTCAATGCTCTACTTTTTCATATAAAAATCCATAATAAAATCTCGTGTAGGCAGTATTTCATTCTTCTCTATTTCCCTTTGATATGACGATGGAAGTTATTAAGAATTTTCCATGTATGTAATTGTTAAGTGAATTTATTGACCTCTCACGAATATTATTTGTCAAGTATTGAGGTTAAGCAAGCGGACATTATTTTCAATAGTTGTGTGACCTAAATAAAACAATTTTGACATAATTTATATCGGGATCTGTCAATCAAAATAAAATAAAACCACGGCTATCCATTATAATTACCGATGATTAATCGAAGCTTAGCTAAATACTCGTGGTTAGATGGAAAGTTTATTTTTCATTGTGTCCAGGTAGATGAATACAGTTCTGTATGTGAAATGGGGCTAGTGTTCTGGACTCGATGGCTGCTCTCAAGTAAAAGTACTGAATTAGAAAATCGAATGGAAATAAGTCCACCAGTGGTTGACGCGTTCGTCTACCATTATTAAGGTACTCGATTCGATTCCTGCCAAGGTGGACGGGAAATATGGATTTTATCATCATCACCATTACATATCCGGTATTGCATTGGTACACCAATCGCTGCATATCTTGATAATTTTTAGAATTCATGAACATTTTTTTGTGAGAATACATAATTGTTGATAAATCCACCTGGTCCATGTAGGAGTATTTTTTATTTGAAATTTATTTATTAACTCATACAGATTATAACATTCATTTTACAAAAATAATATAGGATCAAAGCACCAATGAATGGCCGTTAAACTATAAAAAACACATGAATTTTTTAAAGTACTTTTACTTTTTTATTGAAATACGAGTATAACAATAAATTATAATTTATATTACTCTAAAAAAAAGCAGAATCACCAGTAAATGACCACTACTACCCCAGTAAAAATAATCCTCAGATTTAGTTACATCATAACATTACAAAACACCCTAACACATTAGAATATGGATATATTCAAAGAATTGCATAGGAAATAGCATCAAATAAAATACTTACTACACCTTTCCTTATAAAAACACTATCAATCTCAGAACAATAACGGGAAGACGCACTATTACCTTTTGACAACTCACAGTTCAAAACTGATAGATTTGTTTCTTACCAAAAGATGTGTCCGCCAACTGCTTTTGTCATAGTTTCTAGTGTTAAAAGTTTTTTGACTGGACACATGTAGCAATTCTTATTATATTGTGTTTTATTAACCAATGGTCATTTACTGGGGGGTGGGCATTTACTGGTGCTTTGACCCTGTCATTTTTTATTTATACTCTGTTGTTGATAATTATATTTTTTACGCCTTTTGAAAAGTTTATCTGAGTCTTTTGTTTAGTTTTGTCTGTTAGTTTATTGTATAATTTCAGTCCCTGATTTATAAGTCTCGATTGTCTTTGTCTTATTTTTAAATGTTGTATGTGATATTGTTCTGATATTCTAGTATTATGTCCGTGTTAACTATAATTTTTTTCGAGTTTTAGTTCTTTGTCCACAATGATATCAGTCGCTAACTTATGAATAAATTTTAAAGATTCTAGTTAAAAAAGTTCATTAACATTAAATCGTTTAGTTTTTTCAAAGAGTTCTTTAGTTGGTGTTTGAATTGAAAAAATAAACTTTTCAGGCGTCGCCTAGTATGTAGGTGAAATAATTAAATTAGATAAATCTCAGCCGCATAAATAAAGGTTTCAGCTCTTTAACTTCACAAACATCAACGGATGAAAGAATTGAAGGAATACAGATGTTTAAATATGGGCAGAATGGTGAACATGGTTACACAGTGTAAAAAGTGGCCACTTAACACCCAACGACAGGTCATAAGCCCTGTAGATGCCTAGACTTCTATATTACCTTCTCTTAAATGTTCTTCATCTCTGTTGTAATATGTTAACATAAATGTCAGATGGTCAGCCTTATTAGGGACTATGAATTATTCTGGTGTAAAATTTAAATTTATAGGTTGCTTAAACTGCATTATTACAATGACTCTGGACTGGAACCTGACGCGTAGGACTGATCATCTTAACTTTATGTAAATATGAACTACGCAGCATTTAGTTTAGCAATTCGGTGCTCTTTACACTCTCGATTCGGCTTTTCTGGCACAGGAATTTACGACTAATTGAAAATAGCCTGAAAATTTAAATATTTAGGTAAATCATAAAAACGCAAATATTTACCTTAATAAATTAGTTTCTTTCGTTACCTATAAGATTTTTTGATACGTGTAAATCTAAACGCCGGTGATTAAATGTTTTATAAGAAACTAGGCAGTAAAAACACCTTACTGAAAACATATTTTTTTATCAAATGGAGTTCACGTCATGCCGGACAAAGGGGGTCAAAGTAATCCAAAATGTCGACTATTATACCGAAATTTGGTCCGAATTATTTAACCCAAATCTTACGGCACTGTGTAATACCGACAATATATTACTTAATAAATAAAACTCACCATTATCGCAACACGACAGGTCCCTTAAAGCAGGAGCTTCTAAGCTTTTTCGGCCAACGTACACATAAATGATTTTACCAATAAGTCAGATCCTCAAAATATAATTTATTATTTCATTTTACTAGATATACAAACAGATATACGGATTACATTATCATCACCACCATCATTCCCTTTCCGCACATGATGGTGCATAAGGTACTGCATTGGTGTACAAATCGCAGCGTATCTTGATCCATTTTGTTATTTATTTATTTATTTATTTATTATGGATAACTTATATAGCGCCATTTTCGTAATAAAATACCTCAAGGGCGCTTTACATGGTGATTCTATTGTTAAGTTAATTTAATTGAAGCTTTTAAATTTGTAATTTAATTAAAATAATTTATTTTGTTGTCACGTGCTACGGATTTATTCAAATGATTTAGAGAACAAGTGGGTTTTAAGTTTTTTCCGAAACATCACTTCACTTTCACAGCCTCGCACCTCTGCTGGGAGAGCATTCCATGCCATAGGGCCTGCGACCGCAAATGCGCGTTCACTAAATTTAGTGCGCTGTTTGCGTAGAGGTATAATAACTTTTCCATATGAACTTTTTATATGAAGGTAAGATGATCAGTCTTACGTTTCAGCCAGTTCAAGGACTATGAAATATTCTCTTATAAAAACACATTTTTAAATAAACGTTTCATGTCAACCATGTCAGAATCGAACTCGAGACCTCTTGTATGGTAGGCAAAAGCGCTGACCACTACACCACGAGGCCGATAAAATTATAATTATTTTTATAATTAGGATATTTATACACCAATTAAAAGGAGAATTAATTAACTGAATATGGCTTCTACACATACGGTTGTGGTTCCGTGGCTCTAGTGACGCGGACTCACGAATTAAAGGTTCGGGGTTCGAACCCCACTCTACCACAACTTTATTTTCATTTTATATCAGTCTGTTATTTATAACTAGTTAAAAATATACCGAAAAATCAAATTAATATCTAAATCATGAGAACACAATTTTTTTTCTACGCAAAAAATATACACACATTTTTCTGTGGGCAGTTGAGAAGCAATCTCATTTCGTATGTTTCGGGAGTTTGTCTATAAAACAAAATAAACTATTATGTTTAAAATGTTTACAAATCTAAGAATCTTTTTCAAGTCTTCCTTGATACTCGAAACGAGTGAAAATGATCCACCATTACTGGAATTGTTAGCGGAAACGAAACTCTACCTAAAGATTACTAAGTGGTTTTCATGAATAATTATTGTCTAATTCCCAAATAACGCCTTTTAGAAGAAGCTTGACTCTGATATTAGTGTCGAAACGCGAAATTTTGCTATCGTCCGAACTTTTTTCCCCTAATTTTATGATTTAAAATGAATTTTATTTTGTAGGTACAAGCAAATAGTATTTATTGTTATTAATAAATAAAAGAAATATCGCTTTATTTTAATAAGCCGATTGAAATTAAAATATGTTCGATAATATTATGCATAATACTGCTTCGAATTTTTCGGCGTGTTCTTATTTATTATTTTTTGTAAATTATGGAAAAGGAATTATTAAACAGCATGCCTCAATTTTTTTTTATATGTCTAAACTTCAGAATATTCCATATTTTGCTTGAGGTAACAAGACGTTACGTCACCGCGTGTTAGGATTTTTTTACCACAGCCTTTCAAGAGTCAAATCGATGTTTTGACAGACAAAAAAGTTGTCTCTTGTGATTGTTTGTGGGCATTTTTTATTTTTTTTTCCTCAATTTCATGTTTTGTAAAATTCTAAACATATATACTTTTACACATCTAGTAAATGTTACCACTGTGACTCTCCAAAAAAAAAGACTCTTGTGCTTGGAGAGTGACTTACACTGTTATTTATAAGAGTTTATATAATTTTAAATACGAGTACATGAAAAGAAAAAGAAAAACATAGGATATATAAAGAAAAAACAATAATACATTCATACTAATTAAAATTTAATGTTGTTTTTACACGAGTTCAAAAAATTTATTTAGATTAACTTTAAATTTATTTATTAATATATTAATTTTTAATAGTTTTTAGTTCATTAGGAAGATTATTATAAGTTTTACACCTTTAAATAGAAAGCTATTATGAGTATGACTTGTATGGAATTTAGGAATTTTAATATAATGGAATTTATTTTATAAAGAGTGTCTACTGTATGAACCTTGAATATTTTATATAGACTTTCCGTATTGAATGTTGATTTTTCTTATATATTTATGCTGAACTGATTCGGTGCGATTACATATATTCTTCTACCATCTTTCCAAAAATAATATGGACATCAAAACGCGAAAAACGATAGGGTATAGTCGAAAATAACGTTAAAAATATAATATACATTTATAGCGGATTATTATGATTCTAATGATATAAGTATCAATGTATTCAAAATAAGTTTTCTTTTATAATTTTCGGGTTTAAAAATGAGCACGTACAAAACGGCCCGCAGTTAGCATCACGTCATTTTGACGTCACGCGTTATGACTGCCGGCTGCGCTTCTTTTTTTTTATTTTTTTTTTTTATTTTATTTTATTTCATTGGAAAGCCAACAGACATTTATACATTTATAAGAATCAGTTATACCATAAATACATATCATAAAGTCCAATTAGAGGCTTCCACATAATATTGTTATTATAAATGTTGTCACATAAAAATTATACATAACATAAAATAACTAATCATACAAAACTTATAATATTACTAGAAATGTAAATGAATATTGGTCACACAGTTGCACATTACAATAAATAATACAACTATAGTTGACCATACAGTGTTCATTTATTATGTGCCTACATACAGAACTGCACATCACCTGCATAATATAGGCTGCGGATTCAAGGCGCAACATCATAACTTGAATTATTTTTGGAGATTTCACTTTTAAAGGAAGTTAAAGATATATTATTAATATCAATACAATTTAATTTTTGATTACACATATGGCAGGTTCTATTTACAAATGAATTTTGAAAAGATTTAGTTTTACATTTAGAAATTTTAAAAAGAGATTGGTTTCTGGTCTGCGTTACTGGGACTCTAAAATTAATAAGTGACAGAATCTTAGGGCAATCTATCATGTTATTCAAAGTTTTATACATAAAAATGGCATCAGCCATGTTCCTTCGAGTTTGGAGAGTTTGGAGTTTTTAATAAATATTACGTACAAATTTGGCGCTAAAACGTCATACGTGCCGTTTGTTTTACAGGGGGCAAAGCGTCTCGTTTTCGGGTAATTCAAAATATCTCCTCTAGAAAATTTATCCGACGTCGTACGTCATCTTAATGTTTTGCTTATTTAAATACGAACATAATAAAAAAGCGTAAAAATACTTTATTGTTACAAGAACTTCAGCCCTACGGGAAATTGGAGACAAAATTGTTTTCTTGCGTGGGGTAAAAATTAGAGCATAAAATTGTGCCGCAAAGTATCTTGAAAATGTACGGAAAATATAATAAAAACGCACTACTTTGAATGACGTCACTGGTTCGTGTGAATCAACCTATGATCTGAGAGCTATGGAAGGTTTCCAGTGTGCTTGTTGCTTCTGGACCAATGGGAAGAACTGAATGAGAATAAGCGGAAATAAACCTCTGACGTTACACGCGGAGTTTTTTCAGAAATACATAACTTTAAAAAATCGTCGACCTGATAATACGATATATAAAAATTGAAAAAAAAAAAATGACTTAGTTTAATAGTCTATTAACAAATAAAAAAACACTAATAAAACCAACGAACTTTCTCATTATCGGCGTAGCAAAAGAACTTAAGGTGTCGTAAAATACTATCGTGATTCTTCTTAAATTTGTCAGTCTCTAGTCTCTTAGAGTAATGGTAATATTTTATTTTTAAAAAAAAGTTTGCGTGTAGTTTGACGTATTACACACCGGTTTTGACCGCGGGTCGTAGTTTGACCAGCATCAATCAAACTGCGGAGCTTTATATCCGCGACGGACTGTACATATTTCAGGTCATAGTATTTCGCGCTCCCTCTCGTCATTTGAGAATATAATGCGAGGGAAAGAGACATTATTGTTCGGCCAAGTATTTGGTGACCCCGATATTGAAATACGGTCGACTCCGTGACATTTACATTGAGAAATATCAAGTTGTCACGTTGGTAACCTAGAACCTTTAATGCCCAAAGTTGATGGATTTAATCAAACCAAGCGTTATCGAATTACGAGCAAGACCCGAATTGAATATTAGCCAAAACAACTGTAATAATATTTTTAGCCCTTTATACTTCGTTGGCACCATCTAAACTTTTAACCCTTAACACATCATTGTCGCCATAAATAATGTGTTTCTAAATTTGTTGCAGCAGAAAGGGAAAACGTTTTTGATACGGGATATGGAAGTCTAGACATTTACAGGGCTTATGACCTGTCATTGGCTGATTTAAGTAACCTCTTTACACACTGTATAGCATTTACCATAAGAATGATGCCTATAACATTTACTATTGAAGTGGCCACATAAACCAGCCAACGACAGCTCATAAGATCTGTTAATGCCTGGACTTTCATATTTCCTTCTCAAAAATGTACGTATTAAACAATTTTTTGTACGTGTGATGAATTATTAGTTTTCAAATATTGATTTTAATTAGGTACCCATGTACTTTTTATGGTTGAAATCAAAAACATAAAATAAACATTCTCGAAATATAGAATTATTTTTGCAAATGTCAAACTATGCTCTTCTTGCAGGAGGGGTGCATTTTATTTAGGATTGCTATTTTCAAAAATGTATTGAATGTCAGAATATTATTTTAGTTTTACCAAAAATTCATTCAAATTAATTAAGGCGGTAGAAATTATAAGGGATTTAAGGAAAGAATCTGGTTGCAATTTTAAAAAAACGATTGTTGTTTGTAAACATTCAAATACATTATTTTTTTCAACAAATACAATACAATCTTTCCATTTTTTTAGTATACTCATTCTCCTCGGATGCAACCCTGGTAGGTCAATGAGTAAAACATTTATGCTCCTAACTTTTTAAAATCAGATTAGATTGAAGATTTTAATATCTACAAACATGCGCAGTGTAAAGCTCATTATTATGCAAAATACTGCACGTTAATCGGTTAAGCCGTTTAAGGGGAGTTTAATGACATCACACGTAAAAAAAACTTAAATATGCGAAGAGGATAACGAATCTGATATCTAAAGAGTTAAATTTCTCAATAAATTTTGTTTTAACTTAACTTTTTTATTGTCTTTGCTTTTCTCATTATATAAAACTTTATGATTTTTCACAAAATCAATCAACATTTGATCAATTACACTAGTTCCCATCACGTTTGCACTCATTTTGACAGTTTTGACGGGCAAAAAAATGTTCACATCTACACGAGGAAAACCATTTGAAGTCTTTGCACCGCTATGACGGCCGTCCCGCAAATGGCGGCGGATGTTCTTTTCGCAAACGAATTTAGAAATGGCACTACCAAGACAGAAAAAGTCAAAATAAGAGAATGGCTCATCAGGAGTTTTTTTTAAAGGAATAACCCGCTAAGCTTCTAAATAGAGACTTGTCAGCATGTGGGATAGTGGGGATATGGAAGGAGGCAATGAAAAATACACCACAACACCCAAACCAATTGAGAAAAAATCTTTCATGGATTATTTTTTCTTGCAACTGGCGGGAATTGAACCTGCATCGTCAGTTTTACTGTTGACCGTCTAACCAACTGCGCCACGTTGCCTGTCAAAGTTAGTTAGTTAGTTAATTATATATTAATAAAATGTATTTAAATACGTAGAAAGAATGTTTAAAAAAGGCTTATGTACGTGTTTATAATTATTTTTTTTGTATTCCTGTTTTGTATTTCTTTTTTATTTAATATTTTAAATGAAATATCGTGCGTTTATTTTTAATTTAGATTTTTTTTATTTTTTAATCTCGCTTTTTCTAGTTCTAAGCAGTAATTATCATTATGCATATCGTGTAATTATAGATCCTTTATGTAAAGGATCTATACCGACAACTCATATAAATTGACTTGGTAAGTCATCTACTAAAAAATAATATGGTTGTAAATATAAAAAATGCTTTTATTGTAATAAAATATGTTCGTCAATATTTTTTTAAAAATGATTTTAACATTCTGCTCACAGCGTTGGTTTGTACAGGCGTATAATATAATAATAATATATTATACGTTTGTACGTTTTGATGACGTCATCCACCGACACATGACGGCCGCTAGATGAAAGCACCGCTCTCTTAGGAAACCGTAGCTTTATGTACGAGTATGTTCTAATGATTAATTAGCGTTATGATATAACTAAATTACGAATGCAGTGAAACTTACCCAATCGTTGCCTTCCCGTCGGAGCCTCGTGTCCGCCGTAGGCGGAGGGCGAGGGTCTCGGGGGCGAGGGTACCTGCAACCCGTGAGGGAATATAAACTAATAACACTCACCATTTAAAAACAAATAATAGAAAAATCAATTCAACTTGATTTTTTTCCGGCAAACAAAATAAAAATGAGTGCGAAAATTTTTACGGTCACTGTTATACATATGCTTCTTTTTTGGGTGATACCGTGTGTGTTGGATTTGTTCCGACATTTCAGTTACCATTGCAGGAGCTATATTCAGGGTAAACTGAGCGTTTTGTAGAAAAAAGTATGTGCTATAGTAACACAACAAACATAACGACAAATATAAGTAAAAACACGGATATTTACAGTGAGAGAACGGCTATGAATAAAGAAGGACTCCCTGGGTGGTCAGAGGCAGAGGATCCGAATACCACTCACGTAAGGAGAGGACAAAACAAAAGAACGTGTGCGTTCCGCTCGGAAGGAAGCACAGTCCCAACTGAATGAGCATCTCACAGGAACAGTTGCCTGTCCCACCGTATTTTACCCACCTAGGCGTCGGCGCATCTGAAGAGCTCCCAACGCGATACCCAAGTCCGAACAAACTGACAAAGAGTGCAAAATCCGTACTGTATTCTTTATCACTGCTGTAATATGTAAATTTAGTTACTTGTGTTCCTCTGGGGGCTCTGCGTCTCCTCTGCCCGCCATGACCCAAGCCAAGTCAGGGCGCCGCCCTCCAGTCTCTCCGACCCCCGTCCCAGCACCTGGGCGGCAAAGGCGGGCCAACACCTGAAAAATCATTCGATTGTCACATTAATTCAAATATCTCCAAATGACAAGCCATCAGAAGATTTTTTTATTTTTTAATTACGTGTACCTACATTAATTTATTTATTATTTCCTAATTAGACAAAATATTGCATTTTTTAATTACCTGCCTCACTAGTAGGTAACTCCGTATCGAAGCAGGAATTACAGCTATTTGTAAAGGCTGGTGAGAGAAATGAAATCATACGATCTTGCCACTTTAAAAGGCCGTTCTTTCAAAATCGCGTATTTAAAAAAAAAAATGAATTTTTGGTTTTTATTTTTATGTTTGTATTTACTTTAAGCATTCGACGGCATAAAAATCGCTAATTATATCAGTAATGTATAAGTTCAAAAGGAAAAAGGCCCTAGTATACTGTCTTGTAGAACGTAATTTTAATGTATTTTAATGAAATATTGCAGAGAGAAACTAACATTAAATCAAATTCACGATGTCCCTTTTACGAATCGAACCCAGAATCTCAAGCATGGCAACCATTACTCCACGAGGCGGACATATCCTCACTCGATTTACTTTTACAGAAATTTTACCTGAGAATAGCCATCGACTCAAAATCACTCGCCCAAGATTCAAGTTCTTTTTCATACACAGAGCTGTATTATTTATTAGGCGGCCTCCGTGGTGTAGTGGTCAAGACGCTTGACTCACGCACGGAAGGTTCCGGGTTCGATTCCCGGTGAGAACACAAAAATTAAAATGTGATTTTTCTCAAGCCTGGGTGTTCTGTGATGTAATTCACCACTGTAATTAGGCCTCCTGGCCTGTTGTGGTGCAAAAAAAAAAATCCCCCGGATAAGGCATATGATGAGTTATTGAAAGAAAAATAATAATTCGGGAAATCTCGATCATTTTACCACACCGTTCACTTAGAGAGAGCCAATTCGTTGAGACCTGAAGGTGTGACCTGTGTTCAATATCCTGGATGAAAATATTACGTTCTCCAAAACGAAAACCATTTTCAGGAGAAGTGTACAATTTAGGATTTTATCTCATCTGTCTGACCATTGCAGGAGACTGCTGCGAGATATTATATAGATTTACTAGCGGACCCGACAGACGTTGTCCTGCCCGAACATTGGCTTGCCTGCCATTAGCTGGTTCAGCAAACGTTTTTTCTATAAACTATATACAAAGTAACATTTAACATTGAGTTTGACATTTCTATCTTTTTGTTTCGTCATTGTGTGATTTGCTGTTGCCCAAAGCAAAACTAAAAAAAGTGTGCAATACTTCGTTATCCTGCGCCGATTGGCTAAGGCTCGGTTGTATGGTCGTTAGTAATAGTAAAAAATCTGTAGTAATAGTCCGAAATAGAAAAAACGATTTGTTTCATCTGGCAAAATGGAAGGTTTTTTGGACACAGTCCGATGTATTCAAATTTGATTTTACACTCCTTCTGGACTATTCTTAATTCTATAATTATATTATGCCTACATTATAATATTTCAGAGCTTGTTGAAATACCGTATTTTTGTTGTCATTTAATTTTTCTTATCATTCTTGCTTTCAAATACGATATTAAAATATTGTTATTGTTTTTCGGTTTTTATTATATGAAATCGTCAAACTTTATTATTATTTTAAGATTCTGTTGACCGATTTGATTGCGTTTAAATATGCCATATTGTCACGTGGTTTCATTTGTTCGCCTTTTTGACGTTTGCAAAGTCACATTCCACCGTGTAACAATGTGTAAAAAATTAATAAAACATAATATTCCATTTTTAGATTTGGAATAATAAAACCAGTGGTTATATTTCACTCAAGTAAAAACGCGTGTGAAACAACGCATTGATAGTAGAACGATAGTTAAAACGAATTCGTTATTAAATTAAACTATAGTAAATCTCAACTTTCGTTTCAGAAGTACTTGTTTGTGATTAAATTCCAAAACTAAAAATTGACAGTTTTAAAAAAATATGGTATTTAAGTTAGTACTTGTTTATGGTTAAATTCCAAAACATAAAATAAATATTTTTTCAAATATGGTCGTCTCACCAACAAAGGGGTGTACTTATGTAAAAATACGATTTTCAAAAATGTATTGAATTTAATATTATTTTAGTATTACTAAAAATCCAATAAAAAGAAATAAATTGGTAGAAATTATAAGAAATTAAGGGAAAGAATCTGATTGAGATCCACAAAAAATTAATGCCGTTTGTAAACATTCAAAATCAAACTTTTTTCATACACAAAAAAACAACATTTTTCCATTTTTTTGCAAATGCATTCTCCTCGAATGCAACCCTGGTAGATTGATGAATAAAACATTTATACTCCTAACTTCTTTTTTACACATTCGATTGAAGATTTCAATATGTTCAAACACGCACAGCGCAAAGATCTATATTTCTCTGAAAACCGCACGTAAATCAGTTAAGGAAGAGTACGGTGACATTACACGTACAGAGGAATTATGTATATAAAGAAGAAGATATACCACTAAGCGTGTTGTCCAGATGTTTATTGAAATACATGTTTATATAAAAAAAAAATATTTTAGTACAGTTTAATAATATGCACGATCAATTATTCATTATATTGTATCCCAACTCAACACAGGGCTCTTGGCGTCATAGAGTGAGGAATACGTTATTGTTTTTTGTGATATATGAATTTGGATAAATAAATAAATAAAAAATAATGTAATTCAGTGCATTTTGAGAATATTCAAACCTTTATGATGTATTTTATTTAATCCGTTGTTTGTTAAAATTCAAAGAACTCTTTGTGCATGAAAAATGGAATCAATAAATAATCGAAGGTCTTCAAACTAAGTGCTTGTCATACTTGATAAGACATGAAAAATACAAGAATAATTTAGCTGTCCTAGAGGACAGTCGGGAGAGTAATGCCCTCACTTGTTCATAAAAATACTATAAAACGTAAAAGAAAACATAACCTTAAATTTCTTAGTACTCATGATTTGCAAAGGTTGAAACTGCGTCAATTTTTTGCACTTGAGTTTCAGGAATTTAGTTTTGCGATCAAAGCTGTGAGTCATAACTGTTAGTAATTTAACATTGACAGGTAAGGTGTATATAAAATGTATTACTTTGTTACAGGCAAGTGGATAATTTTATGAAATGATTTTTTAATTTCTGCATACATTGCATACTGATTGATACTGATTGCAGTAGGTGTGCAATATTATTCTCAATATTTTATATTTTACTGGACTTATAATGGTTAAACATCAGAAAACTCGCCATGAACGTAAACCTTTTCTTTTTAATTTGTGTTTTTCTACTTTTCTTTTTTTCCTTTGTAACTGTTTCAACATCTAGTTTATTTTATTTACTTGTTAAAATGTACATCAATTTTTTTCTTAATTTACTTAATTACATATTTTATCATTTTGTGTCTCCATTTTCTATTACTCACTTATTTATTTTTATTACCCTATACTCGTTTTCTATTTCCTATAATATCAAATTGCATTTAGTTCATTTAAACTTCAAGTAGTCATAATAAAAATAGAAATCATTAAATTAAATAAAGTAATAATTATTAATTTATTATTGAATTTCTATTGATTAATAATATTCATTTCATTTTGTTGGCAAAGCATTTGTTTTTTTTTTATTTCTTTTTTTTTCGCCATAAAATGCTTGCTTAATTATGAATTTTACTCACATTTTACTTTCGTGCTTACCGTAATACTTCATTTATTTTATTTGCTTTAGTAAATTTACTTTATTAACTTATACCTTTACATTTTTTGTTTAAATACTAACTGTTTTCTCTTATTTACTTTTTTTAATTTTTATAACTTTCAAACTAACTAATTCAGATCTTTTTTCTGTACTTTTGTGTTTTATTTTTAAGACTTCTCAAAAATGTTTTCCCTCTCTGTTGCGCCAAATTCAGATCAAAATAGCTCCCTAGAGAGAAAATCCAGCCTGTCTACAAACATTTTAACATACTCAAAACATTGGTTTAAAAAATCTTTTTTAATCAATATTTTACGTCAACCATTAGAAAATCAAACCTGAGACCTCTTGCATGGTAGGGAAACGCTCTGACCATTTGACCACGAGGCAGACAAAATGATCTAGATCTAGATACAACAAGTAAATGAAGTATGCCGTACTATTATTACTTAATTCCATATAAATCGGTATCGAAAGTACACTATATTCAGCTAGTGCATCCCTTCCACACGTCTCGTGTACATAGTCCATAAATTAAATTAGACGTAGACACGTGCCTGTACTGCGGTGGTACTACGTTAGTGATGTCCATAAACAGATATTGAATATGTATCGATAATACTGTAAAGTACCGTTCCCGACGAAACGCCGCACACTGTTTCGGTTCTTTCAAGCTGGACGATATAAATTCCCTCAGGAATTTTTGAACGATAACATCATGAAAATATTCCAGGATAATCAGCTTGACAAATGCATGCTTAATTGATGTGACTAATTCATGCGTTTACTAGTGATTGCATCCCAAAGCACATATACACACATATATTTGATTACTTAGTTGCATTCATTCGTTCATTGTCGCGCTTCGGTCAAGGTTGTATTTTCAGTTTTAAGTGTTTATTTTTATTCAGAAAAAATGGAGATTACTTTGAAAAGTATATACTATAGTTTTTTCATATATTTTATTTATACATTCAAAAAAGGTGCAAATTTGGTAAAAAAAAAAGTTTTTTTATTCCTTGTAAGCTTTTATCGAAAACTACAAGGAACGTTTTTTTTTAATTTTGTGTAAAATACTATGTTGTCCTTTTTTTGTCGCAAAACCTCGCATCATGTTTATTTTTTTATATTCAGATAAAAGATTTTTTTAACACGTAAAAGTTTATCGAAGCAAGATAAATTTGCGGCAGTGTATAGTGTATAGTAATGTTATGAATAAATTTTAACTTAAAAAAATTGCTTTTAAACACATTTTCATGAAAATTTAATATATTCATTTCAGTGAACTATCATATACTAGTATATATTTTTTAATAGTAATCATATATAACACAACTTTCCATCATGGCAGAAAGAAATACATCGCAAAAGTACGTTTTGAGACCTTTAAGAGTTTTGAGCATCGAGCGAAACGAAACATTGTGAGCCGCATTTGATAAAAAAATTATCAACAAAATAATAAACTATAATTTACTGTTATCACGAGGAAACCCTGAGGCTTATATCCTGAGTTTACTTTATTGGTTTGCTGACGATAGACAAAAGAGAGAACCGCCCTTTCAAGCCGGGGAACTATAAGACCGTCTGAGTCGACAATGAGTCTCAGCCTAAGTTGTATAGACTAATTTCACCTCTTTCCAACTTAAAACAATGAAGAAAGCTATTAATATTTACGTAGAAGAAACCACTTTAAAAGTGGGACTTCTTCCTGAAAATCAACGTGATTATCAAAAAGGCAAGTCAATAGGTACTGCACATCAACATAGTAGGGATGACAAATAAGTTGCTCTTTGTGCCTTTTTGGATATTGATGGAGCTTTTGATAACATCTCAACAAAAGTCGTTACTCAAGGTTCGTCAAAACGAGGCGTTGACTCAACTACCACTGTCGATTGGATTGAGTCGATGCTCTTGAACAGAACGATCAGAATGGCAGTTTTGGATGCTACTATAGAAATGTAGCCTTCAAAATAATGTTGATAATCTGATAACGATTTTTTGAAACTAAATTATACAAGTAAAAAAAACCGTTTTTGCTGCAGTTTGTGTAATTGTAATTTGGTCAGTGGAAGAATGATAATATCCGACATAAACCCTCCGTATGATTTCTCAAACCTACAGTGAACCTACAGGACAATCAGACCAATAGATAACAATTTAATTTAAATGGTGTTTTATGAAATTAAAAATAAATAAAGCTAGGTTCTCGATTATTGACAAAATTTTATTTTTTTCGAGATGAGTGACACTGATAGGAAGACCCTTTAAAATGATTTTTGGGTATGTGGAGAGAGTGCTTTCATTGTTGCTTACAAGAGACTATCCTCAAGGCGGCGTTCTACACCCAACAGTAGTCAACAGGTGGAAGAGTTGAGAAGAACATTTTGATCAACGTAGACAGAGCGCTGAACACATGGTGTGTAAAGTGGCCACTTACTGACATCTGACTTCCATATTCCTCTCTCAAAAATGTTTTTCCTCTCTCTCCAAAATGTTTTTCCTCTCTGTTGCAACAAATTTCAATGGTATAAAATTGCGTTGAAATTTTTTTGAAACAACGAAAATTCGTTTATCAGTTTACCAAATGAAATAATTATTCGGTTATCTGAGTTCCTTCATACAAAGTGCGCATCGCTAACTAAGTAATTATTTCCTTACATTGTAAAATATTTATAGTTGTATATGTAATGTTTTACAGAGTAAGGAAAAATTATGGACTTAAAGCAGCGCATTGGAATTATAAAGATATTTTTACCTGCAATACTCATGAAGTATCGAGTAAGTATGAACAAAACGAGTTCGTGTATGAGTAAACATATTTGAATGGAATTATTTTATCAACTATGCTTTGAGTTTGAACTCTTAATGTATGAAAAACGGAATCAATAAATAATCATAGGTCGTCAAACAAACTGCTTGTCATATCTGAAAAGACAAGAAAAATACAGCAATCGACGTTGCGCCGGCAATGTCCAAGGAGATAATTTAAACAATGTACCTTTTGATGATGAATTTTTAAAAACTTTTATATTGATAGCAAAAGGAAAAAATACGTTATTTTATCTTTATATATATAATTCCTCTGTACGTATGATGTCACCGTACTCCTTCTAAACGGCTTTACCGATTTACGTGCGGTTTTCAGATAAATATAGATCTTTGCGCTGTACGTGTTCGTAGATATTAAAATCTTCAAAATGTAAAAAATAAGTTAGGAGCATAAATGTTTTATTCATTGATCTACCAGGGTTGCATTTGAAGAGAATGCATTCGCAAAAAAATGTAAAGATGTTTTTTTTGTGTATAAAAAAAGTTTGTTTTTGAATGTTTACAAAGAACATTTTTTTATGGATCTCAATCAGATTCTTTCCTTAAATTCCTTATATTTTCTACTTATTTAATTATTTTTATTGGATTTTTAGTAATACAAAAATAACATTTAATTCAAAACATTCATTTAAATCGTATTCCTATTTAAGTGCACCCCTATGTTGGTGAGAAGACCGGAGTTTGCCGTTTGCAAAAAGAATGCCATATTTGAAAAAATATTCATTTTATGTTTTGGAATTCAACCATAAACAAGTACCTCGGTACCTACTCAAATTCAATATTATTTGAATATTAACAATTTTTAGTTTTGGAATTTAATCACAAACAAGTACCTGGGTACCTACTTATCTTATCAATTAAATGTCTTTTTCCAAGGTAATAAATAGCAGGCAGGACAACGGCTGTCGGGTCCGCTTGCTTTGAATAAATATTCGGAACAAAATTTTGTAATCTTTGAGAAATTGAAAATACTTTTCTTCTTCTACTTGTGGACTATTAAATGTCCTCGACGTTGGCAATCACTTCTAAAAAGGCCTTACTGTCTTGCGCTGCACCCAGGATGTGACCCAGATATGAAATCTTACGAACCTGCATACATTTTAACTAATTTTAGCTAAGTTGTAATTAGCTCTCTTCAGAACCTTTCATAAACTACTTTAAAAAAAGACAAAAACACTTAACAGGTATTGGCGGCGCAACGACGAACATAATTTTTTTCATTTTATTTTATTTATTTCGAATACAAACAGATGTACAGGTTAAAATAATATATTTTTTTAATATATAAAATGTATACATAGTAAGGCCTGCCATCCAATTATATGTATTCACTAAATAATACTGTAATGAAGCGACGACGGCTTAAAGTTTAATCTATACAAATAATAAATATACCAAATATTAAAATAAGATAAATATGGACAAAACAAGGAGATAGTGGGAAGGAAAAGAAGGAAATTGATAAGGAGTGGTAAAGGATGATTGAAGGAAAGTAAGAGTAGAAAATTACATTTGATTTAATGATCAAATGAATTATGAATGAAGAGCAAGATAAGAGACAAAGCGTCTATTCTCTATTATTCTAAATCAAGCATATTAGTTCTCTTCTGTACATATTGTATGGAGTGTTAAATATATCAAGAATATTAATTTTTTTGTTAAATGCTTCACATATACGAGGATCGTAGAATGTTCCCGATGATTACTTTTAATTTTACGAATATAGAAAATATCAGAGAGTCTAGTTGGCCTGGAGGGGATACGGTAAGCAAGTAGATCAATGAGTTTTGGGGAATCGAATTTATTATTTACAATTTTGTCATGCAGGATCTGAAAATTTAATAAATATGTAATATAATTTGCCGTAGCTATCATAGAAAGTCAGGACAGTAATGCCCTCACTAGTTCATAAAAATACTCAGAAATATTACCAAACAAAACATCTCAAAACCTCAAATTTCTTAGTACATATCTGATGGCTCATAGTTGGCAAAGGTTAAAACTGCGTCATTTTTCAGTAATCAAGCTTCAGGAATTTAGATTTGCGATCATAGTTATGACGTCATAAATTCTATTAATTTTACAATTGACGGCAAAAAAAATGCTTAATAGCGAATTTCAATAGATGATTTTATACAAAAGTATTTTGAGTTTGTCTTAATCCTTGTAGACAAATGGAATTCTAATTTTTATTGGGCAATTTTTGTTTTTCAATCAATGGGCAACATGTTTAAAGTATGAAAAACCACTAATATGTATTTTTTTTAAAGCTGGGTTTTCATAGATACTATGGTTTATCTCTAGTTCACAAATATTACAACAGAGATGAAGAATGTTTTAGAGAAGGGAACATTTAAGTCTAGGAATTTACAGTGTGACATGTAATTAGGTGGTTTAAGTGGCTATTTTCTACACTGTTTTACACATTTCCGATTCGGAGAAGTTCCTTTTATTGGAATATATGGACCTTTATGGTCTACAGTCTCAATTACCACCCTTTCCAAATACTACTTGGATAAAGATAAAGATAGCCAGGAAACACAATCCACTTAAAATGTACGTAAAATATCGTCAATAATATTGTAACATTAATAAAAAAAAACATTTTAAAAAACGTTTGAACATTCACATTTCGTCATTCTTTCATCTGTTAATTTTTGTTAAGCTAAAGAGCTAAATTAGACTTTTATTGATGCGGGAGAGGGAACTTATTCACCTGCATTCTAGTTGCCTAGGTAACGCCTAAAAATATTTTCTAATTTATTGAAGTCACCAATAATATTTATTGGTTAAAAAATATTTTTTTACATAAGTTTTAAAACTTTAAAAAAATATTTATGTTATAGTTGCTATTTGGCAATGAGTTCGCTCGCTAGTGTACGAATAAAATTTAGAGAAAGAAAATTAAATAAATTATTTAAAAATAGCTAAGTGGTTAAGTGGTCAAGACGCTTAACTCACACACGGAAGGTTCCGGGTTCGATTCCCGGGGAGAACACAAAAATTAGATGTGATTTTTCGCAAGTTTGGGTGTTCTGGGATTTAAATCACCACTGTAATTGGACTTCCTGGCCTGTTAGGGTGCAAAAATAAAATAAATAAATCCACCCTAATTTTAATTTTTAATTTTTTTAATACGACACTTTATAACTCCCTAGAAAGCGAAATCCATCCTGTCTCTAAAAGTTTGCCCATTTTTAAAACATGGTTAAATCTTTTTCAGTCAAGAAATCGAAATTTTAAAGAACATTCGCCATGAGTCATTGATACCGCATATTTCTTTAAAAAATATACGCCAACACTCTCTTTCTTCATAAACATACTACATATAATTATTCTAGCTAGCTTACTTCTTCCAAGTGCCTAGGTATTTTCAAATCAGAGTCACAATTACAAACATTGTTTTGATCGGTACATATCGAGACGGTATACTTAACTTTTCTACTGTCTATGTCTTCCTCGGTAAAGTTAATATTGATCTACCGACATGTCAATACGTGTTTTAATTACGTCATTTTAGACGTCATATGATCAAATTCAATCAGTAGGTGGCGCTGAAACTTTACTCCGCGATCAATGCTTAATTAAAATTAAAGTATTTCTCCTTCGTATTTTACATATGCTTCTGCGATAAAAATAAGCTAATTTTAAATGATAGACATTTTTAGTGAATCCCAGTTAAAGCAAAAAATGCTTGCTTTAATATGAATTTTATATGGAAATTCTGAAGACGGTATGGTTAACTTTTTGTCTATCTGTATCTGCCGAAGTATTACAAAGCCAGTAGATACGATATATAGTAGTTACGATATGCTTTTAGGAAGGTAGGAAAAAAATATAATCAATATATCTATTTTTCTTAGTGGTAACATTTCCACCAAATCTCAAAGATCATGCGATCATTACGCGTGCGCTTTAATTACCCCGAGCTTTCAAACTAAATCGCTAGATGCACCTATATTAACTGTTGGAACTTAATTTCTTCAATGACATTTAAAAATTAATTTACTTATTTCTCCTTCGAATTTTAAATAGGCGTTTCATAAAAAAATGTGTCCACCTTAAAACGATGAATTTAAATAAATCGTAATTTAAGCAAAAATCGCTAGGTGGAAAATAATTTTTATCACTTTTAATTGAGATATAATCTATATATAAATATGACACTTCATACAAATCCAAGCTGAAAAGTCGTCACCAAAAGAAAGGGATTGACCAGCGGAGGGAGCAAGTATCGCATCACATTATGCTAATTGGCCGCGAGTTGAGCGACCATATTTCGAACGCTCGTGTTTGCTCTAGTTATATACCTTAATGCTTTTAATACGTATATACATATGAAGTACTTAGTCCTTGGAACATAATGTACCTACCTCAAAACTTGAAGGTAAACAGTCGGTAGTGTATCTTCGGAATCACTCGGTAGAATTTATCTTCAACTATACCGTCATGGTGAAGATATGACTTCCGCATCTTCCGATAGTAATTGCCTCCCAGGGCCCCGATTACAATGGGAAGTTAACATTTATCTTCAATTTTATCTACAAAGTAAAATTAGGTTTTCTGTATGAAAAGCAGAATATGCATACATTTTTTTCTTCTAGACATATTTAATTATGGGTTACCGACGAATAAAATTTAAATGTTCATGCAAATATACTCATTTTCGCACACAAATATCGATTTTTCTTTGTAGACAGTCGAAGATAACTCTGTTAACTTCCCATTGTAATCGGGGCCCTGGTGATTCTTTAAGCTTGATATTAATTTGTTGAAATTAGTTTTTTGTCCATAGAATTACACTATTCCTAATTCTATGTTGTATTATTTTTTCAAAGAATGTAAAAATAATTATTCAAAAGAATATTCAAATTAATCGACGATCGAATTGCGACTAGAAGTTTATATTTTTTCCAACAAATCCGGCGTTATTTCCGAAATGGTGCGTGTTATGTCAGCCTCTAAAGCTTCAAGAGTTGTTTGTTTATTTTCAAGGACCACGGACCTCACGTAGACCTATATTGGATAATCTAATGGCGTCAAATAACAGATTCGTAGAGGCGAATTAACAGAACCATTTCTGGAAAAAAATGCTGTCGCTAAACTTGTCACGCAGAAAATTCATTGTTTCGCGAAGAACCCTATACGTTTAGAAAACTCAAGACTAATGTTTAAGCTAAGTTTCCACAATTTGCAAGCTTTGTTCGAATATAAAGCGTTCCATTATTAGTTAGTATTAGTATTTTTTATAGAAAACAAATATTTTAAGAAAAGCATTATTAGTTTTACACAAGACTTAATAAAAAATACACGAACTCAAAAACACTACCAAAAAAATACTCAGTAAAAAAAATGTTTATTAATAAATGTACCTAAAGAGATTGCTAAATGTTTATACCTATCTATCGAATTGAAATAGGGGCTCACAAGAATCGAAAAAAATCAGTTGAAAGAGGTCCTAAAATTTTTATGCTGTCTTCCAAAATCAACTTTTAAAAAAAATGTATTAATCTTGTTTCTGAATTAAGATTGTTAGCTGTCTAAATTGTTATGTTGTTTTTGTATTATTTTTAATCCATTATCATTTCCGTTCCGTATCTTATGGTGCACAGGGCACTGCATTGGTAAATCGACCGCAGAGTATCGTGATCATTTTTGTTACTCAGGACTATGAAATATTCTAATGTAAAATACGTTGTAAAATTAATATGTCATGTCGACCATGTCGAGAATTGAACCCGAGAACTCTTGCATGGTAGGCAAATGCGCTGCCCATTTGACTATAAGGCGAACATTATTTTTTTATTTGTTCTTGTTAATTTTTTTATATATTCGTGATGTATATATTATAGCGCCCTCGATCACCTAAAAATTTTGCAAAAATTATGAAGCAGGTTTATTCTGTCACAATT
Source organism: Micrasema longulum (assembly GCF_059751315.1). Classification (NCBI taxonomy): domain Eukaryota; kingdom Metazoa; phylum Arthropoda; class Insecta; order Trichoptera; family Brachycentridae; genus Micrasema; species Micrasema longulum. The sequence continues at coordinate 57,023 of NW_028280315.1, forward strand.
TCGTTTCGTTAGTTCGTTCATTTGTCATATATCCATTCCACTTTAACGCAATCAAATTAAAAAATATTTTAAATTTTCATCAAAAGTATTTCACTCTCGTTCCCTCTCATACGATACGAATGAATTTACGAAATGAATTGGTTACAGAATAAGGCCACAAAGTAGTTATAATAAAATTTATAACTTTAGAAAATATATTTTTGTACCTAGTGAAATTACTTAGCAGTGATATTTTTTTAATAGATTTTTTGTACTGCCAGTATATGTACTATTTTTTGCCAATAAACGCCGTATTTCGACACTGAAAATGAAAGAGTAATAATCGAGTACTTTTAAAGTAATAATATGCAAACACTGTTTGATGTTCAAAACATTTAATATAAAAATATGTATAAATCGTCGGAATGCTAAGAGAAATTCACCAAAA
>NW_028280316.1:0-38650 GCF_059751315.1 Micrasema longulum
TCTCGCGGTGTACTGGTTATTGCATTTGTCAGCCATTACAACAAATAATTGTAAAACAATAAATATTGATCCACCGTGTAGATAATCATACCGTGTAGATTTTTGCCGTGGTGTGAAATGGGCCAATCATGCGATATCACGCAGTGGGCTCGTGGTTTGCACGCGCACAGCGGTCCAGTCTTCGTGAATGTACGGCATATACTTTTACTATAGTAGTTGCACATAAATATAAAACCAATGTAGGAATCAGGATATTAGAAGCTAACACCAACGTGCACTGATTATAAATACTAAAATATATTATACGCAACTACTATGGGGAACAGGATATCAAAATCACATAAACAGACTACAAAGACAACAAAATAAAATATTAAAGTTAGTATATGACCTTCCCTATTTAACTAGGGAACTATTTAAACAAACTAAGCAATTAAATATAACTAAACTCTTTTAACCAGAATTATAAAAATTTATTCATATGTTAGCCACTAATGTAATTGTAGACGAAGAACTAAAACTTGTAAAAAATTGTAGTCAACATGGACTTATATCGAGAATATCAGACAAATACCATTTACAACTTTCTAAAACAAGACAAGGACAATCAAGACTAATGAACCAGGGACTGAAATTATACAATAAACTACGAGACAAAACTAAACAAAAGACTCGGACAAACTTTTCAAAAGATGTAAAAAATAATATTTTGAATAATAGCGTATGAATGAAAAATGTTTATATTATTTTTGTAAAGTGAATGTAATAATCCGTAAGAGTTTATAAATAAATTTTCAAATAATAAAAAAAAAATAATAATAATAAAATCGTTTTCAAACGTTGAATTTTATAGAAAGTTATTTTATTTGATTGCAAACAAGTCGTGGGCATATTTTAAGTGAATCGGGCGTTTGTCGTACTCGCGACAAAAAAACTTGTCGATTACTCCCGAAAACTAATGCGCGTCATAACTTATGAACGCGACTCTCTGTCGTTCGGAATGTGTCCACTAATACCGCCCCGTAGACTTTTACAAACATTAATTCATTTTTGTTTATTTTCGTACCACTTCGTTGCTCCTACGAGCCGAAATGATAATAAAAATATAATAAAAAATAAACTGCTGTTTAGATAGGGTAATAAAATGTTTTCACGGTTGCTCTATGCTCCGATTGCTCATTGACATTTATTTTTGGCTGATCTTGCCGCGTGTATAATAAATCATATTTTGACGATACACACTTGATTCCCTTATCCACACATATTTTTACTACCGGGTTGTATTCTGACGTTATTAGCAAAAATCAGCTTTTCAACAAAAAGCACAAAATGAATCAAATATGAGATAATGCACTACCAAAAATTTCGGGCCATTTGATATCAAGAAAATGAAAAAACAAAATATAATATTACTAGCTTTTACCCCGCGGGTTCGCTCCCGTGACCTAAGGGAGCAATTAGTCAATGAGGCATTTCAGCCCTACGGGAAATTGGATACAATAAACGTTTTCTTGCGCGCGATAAAAATTAGAGCATTAAATTCTGTACCTCAGAGGTAGACGGATGCAAATCCAGAATTCGATGAAATGACATTTTGATTTTCGTATCTTGAAGATTTTGAAGAAATGTAAGTCTTATAATGAAAGAACCAATGTATTAAAATACTGAAAAGACAAATAAATGCTATAAATGATTAGAAATCACTTGGAGAAAGTAGATTCTTTAGGCTTTGGTGGAACATTTGACGTTTGGATTTGCATCCGTCTGCCTCTGAGGAATAGAATTGTACATCAAAGTTTCTTAAAAATGTACGAAAAAAAAAAAATATTTCTATAAAAACGCACTAGTTGAACGACGCCACTGGTTCATATGAACCAACCAATGATATGAGAGCTGTAAAGCGAAGAATATCCGGTTTGCTTACCGTAAACGAACCAATCGGGAGAACTGGCAGAGAAGAACCTCTGATGTCACACGCGGCGTTATTTTAGAAATACAAAACTTTAAAAAATCACAACGCTGATAACACGATATACAAAAATAAAAAAAACAAAATTTGGCTTAGTTTTAAAGTATATTAACAAATAAAATAATAAAAATAAAACACTGAACTTCTCCGTTGATTTGTTTTGTCGTTTAGCAATAAAAAATTCTCGATAGCGTGATATATTTTCACGGAATAAAAAGTAACCTGTATCGGTCACCGGCCCTCCAACTATCGCTTTGCAAATAAACGACTATCGGTTGGTTTGTTGCGACGTGAAGGAAACACAAATAAACAGAGAAACACACGATTTATAATATTAAGTGTGAATAATACAGTTTTTGCCTCGTGGTGTAAATGTAAGCTACCATTTTTTTTTTTGGGTTTCGATTTTTGGCATGATTAGATCTAAATAACCACAAATATTCAAAAGCCAGTTATACTTCAATATTTGAAAGTCGATTGATTTATAATTATTGGTGTTCGAAGCATTAAACTGATAATGCTACCATCGCGTAACACATGTTCGAGGAATACGCCTTTGAAATTATTCTTGTTTTAACAAAACACTGATTTGCACTAAATTACCTACAGATAACGAACTACATAATAAAGATATATTTACGACACAAAAAGATAAAACGATAAACCAAACGCTTCAGACACTTGTTCAGGGCAACTAAAAAAAATAAAATGCCATGCCCTCTTCGAAACCGAACGCGGAATCGAATGCATGGTAGTTAAGCATTTATAATATTAGTGCGGACAGGCGCTAACTTATTTTCCGAATTATGTTTGCGCCCCCGATACCCGACCCCCGAAGCTACGATAGCCGAAAATCTCTATTATCTATGTAATAAATTATTCATTCAACGTATTCAATCGATTATTTATTTCGTTTAATTAATCATTCGATCTTTCAATTCATTCGATTATTTTCGTCAAATCAATATCGACAAACACTTGTTCACTTTTTTTACTTGACACATTTTTATGAGAATTTATCATTTAAATTTACAAAGTTACTAAAATAATAATATGAAGTGCGTATGTTGATTACCAAAGGCCTGTCCCGCCTAATAAAATCGGTCGTTTATTTTCTACGTTTGAATTTATACAAATCGGTTGTAATTTTAAAAGCTTTTTGAATTCAATCAGATTAAATGTGACGGAGAATCAATTTGAATAAAGTTACTTCTTTATGCTGCGTGTATTTATATTAAAATTTTTTTTTAATAAATTGAATGGACACGACGCGACGCGACGTCACCAAATAAATTCTTAGAAATATTTTTTCCAAACAAATTTTTGGCTAAAACAATACAAGAAGTAAAATTTTATGACCCCTTTAATAAATGATTGTATTCAATTTAAATTCAATTAAATTCCTTATTTTTACTTTTTTTTCCAATCAGCATCGATCGAAATTATTGCCCTAAATTATGCGCAAAATTTGTGCGCAAAAATAAGCTGATTAGAGAATTTTAGTGTGTAAAGAGATCACTTAACTTACCAGATAATAGTTCAAAAGGCATGTAAAAGCTTGAATTTCCATATTTTATACAGCGTCATTTTAGTAAGTAACAGGCGCAGTTGGTTAGACGGCCATCTGTGAAACTGGCGTCGCGGGTTCGATTCCCGCCAGTTGCAAGAAAAAAATCCAATAAAGATTTTTTTCTTAATTGGTGTTGTTGTGTATTATTCATTACCTCCTTCCATATCCCCTCTATCCCACCTGCTGACAAGCCTCAAAATAGAGGCTTAGCGGGTTATTCCTTTTTAAAAAAAAAAGCTCGGAACTGAACAAAATTTATTGGCAATATATTTTTTTTTTAAATTGCATATTTTTTAAACAAAGCAATTATTTTTACTTACAAAAATTATATTGTTTTTAGTTTTAACAAATTCCTGGATTATGGACAATTCAACAAAATATATATACAATTTGTTTGGTTATCCAACAGTCGGACGATGTAGGTCGATGTAGGTCACAACGAAACACGGTCACTGGTAAAAAATATAAATTGAAGTGGAATAAAACTATACATAACCTTTTTTTTTAATTAAAAAAGGAGTTCCATCAAGAAATGTCAGTAAAAAAACTCAAACATTTTTTTTTTACAATTTATATATACATTGCACAGGTTTAGGATTAACATTGCCAATTTTTTTTTTAACAGCAAAATATTAATGTGTTTTTTTCTATGTGCCAAAATTTTCAATTATAATAATAAACAAAACAATAATGTATGATAATATTTTAATTACTGGGCGTATTTTTATTGTTTTTTAAATTTGTTCGAACGCTAATAAAAAGGGTCATTAAAATGTTACATCAAGATCTGTAGATGTCATTTTAAATTGGGGCGCGCTATTAGCATAATGAGGTTGTTAAGTCGGAAAAACTTAGAAACGGGAGAGGTAAAATGATCATCTGTAAATAATATAATGATTTTGACTAATGTCGACAGCTGGACGAGAATCGAAATTAAATTTAATAGTTCGATGTAAGAACACGAACGCAGAAACACCTCATTTCCACTTAGTAATTATGATTTGTATTGTATCAAGGATATTAAATTTTATCCATTCAACTTTTTTTTCTTTTAATTAACACATTTTTTGCAACACAACAGGCAATTACAAAAGTACTAATTACAAGGCACTCTCTTAATACCCATACACAATTCCTCTTTCTTCTCTAACTCATATAGTGTCCATGCGGCTCGACTGTGGAATCATCTCCCATCCACCATCAAAGATGTTACTACATTATCTCTGTTTAAATCACGTCTGAAGAAACATCTCCTTTCTCTTCCTTAATCTCTCCTCCTTTCCTTTTTCCTCTTTCCTCTTTTTTCCTTTTTCCCATTGAGTAATAGTTTCGATTTAAGGTAATTTATAAACAAATACGTTTATTTCTATTTTTATATATCTTTAAATTTTTAATCTTTTTTTTCTATTGAATATGTTCTGTAACTTGAATAATAAAAATAAAACTTTTATTTTATTGGTTGGTTGGAAGAAATTGCCATTTGGCAATAAGCCCGCCAATGTACAAATAACATTATGTACAAAAAGTTAAATAAAAACATAAAAACATAAAAAAGTAACTGACAGCACAAAACACACAGGCTCGAGAAAAATCACTTTTTTTTTTGAGTTCTCACCGGGATTCGAACCCGGATCCTTCCATGCGCGAGTCAAGCGTCTGAACCACTACATTGCTAATCACGTCGACTCAATAATGCCGTAACTTCCTTACAATTTCTCTAATTTACATAGGCCATTGTGGGCAGACAATGTGTGGACACTGCCGGGGTCTTGGACAATCAACGCACAATCAAACCTCTCAACAGCTAGTCAAACACCTAACATGGAATTGTACTCAGACTTTCTGCAACGTACATGATCCGTTTCCGATTGGTTGAAAATACTTTTATAAGCCGTTTAAACAATTGTCTCAATTACACACTCTCGAAAAATACGTTGTGTTAAGTGTACCAATGCCAGGTCCATGCACCATTAGACTTAAATATGGAATTTATGATAATAACAGAACTAATTACCTCTCATTGTTTTAAATCATCATTCGGCCCATGTTTAAACAGTCGTGTGTATTTATACTTAATCCTCTTAATGTCAATGGTACCAATATTCAATACAGAAAATCCGTAAAAATCTAGGAGTACAAATGGATGAACATCTCTGCTGGCGAGCTTATACTAATGAATTAAGCCGCAAAATAATTTTCAGTCTACACTCACTTAGAAGGTTGCAAAAATTCTTACTCAAAATACTAAATGCACCCTTGTACAAGCATTACTACTACCCATTCTAGATTACGCTGATGTTTCCATGACTGATTTAAGCTGTGAGCAACTAGATAAACTTGAACGACTTTAGAATACATGCATAAGGTACATTTTTGGTCTTAGGAAATATGACCACATTTTTGATGATCGTAGGCAACTGAAATGGCTCAAAATTAGACAGCGGAGAGACTCATCACTCCCTCTCACTTCTGTTCAATGTACTTCATAGTCCTAACGCTCCTATATACCTGCGTGAAAAATTTCAACGCTTATCAGTTCATGGTTTACCTCTTCGTTCTAATTCTCAAGGCACTCTCTTAATACCCATCCACAATTCCTCTTTCTTCTCTAACTCATATAGTGTCCATGCGGCTCGACTGTGGAATCATCTCTCATCCACCATCAAAGATGTTACTACATTATCTGTGTTTAAATCACGTCTGAAGAAACATCAACCTTTCTCTTCCTTAATTATTCCTCCTTCCCTCCTTTCCTCTTTCCTCTTTCTCCTTTTTCCCATTGAGTAATAGTTTTGATTTAAGGTAATTTATTACGTTTATTTCTATTTTTATGTATATTTAACTTTTTAATATTTTTTTCTATTGAATATGTTCTGTAACATGAATTATAAAAATAAAACTTTTATTTTATTGGTTGGTTGGAAGAAATTGCCATTTGGCAATAAGCCCTCTAATGTACAAATAACATTATGTACAAAAAGTTAAATAAATATTAAATACCGCCATCTGATTATTTTATGTCAATAATTTCGAACTTCGAATAAATAAATTAATAATATAACATATCTTTAAACTGGCTCTCGCTTTTCTTCGTAAAAATTAGATGCGAAACAAAATATTTTTATCAAAATTTGTAATAACAAATATTTATAATCAAAGGGTTATTATTACAGATGTCTAAAATTTATCTACAATACTTTGACTACTTCAAAAAAATAAATGTTGTTAATTTATTCATCGCCTTTAGTTCAGCTGCCTTGCAAATTTAAACACCCTTAACAGTGTTAAAAAACGAAATCTTTTTTTAATTTTTTACCTCAAAGCAATGCAAATTATGAAAAACACTCGAAGTATGAAATTCTCCATTCGAAATCAACCAAACCATAAACGTTTTAAAAATAAAATCATTCAATTAGGAATTTTACAGTGTATTTTATAATAATTTATATTTCGTCAATATTTTAAATCAATACTTCTAAAACGTATGCGTAAAATTTTAATGTATTGTAGTTTAATTAATGCTTATAATTTTTATGAAATAATCATATAAAGCTCTTTTAAATATTTGATCGTTTAAGAATTATCAGGATTAATGTGGCTTTTCGCTAAAGATAATTCAAAATTTTAATTACTCAAGCTTTGGACACCTGATTCAGATTAATTTATCAAGATTTGAATCCGTGGCATTAATTCTTGATTTCACCTCTTTAGGTAAAGAGGAACATCTCTCATCAATTATTCTTGCGCTATTTTTTGAATTGAGAAAGATATTTTCATATCACTTGAACCGCTAAAAATTCCTTTGAAGTGCAAAACGAAATATTTACATTACCTGCATATTTTTTCGTTTAATTCTCGCTTTTTTGACACGTGCTTCGTCGCAATCCATTTTTTATGTCAATAATTTATGCATTTTGAATGGTGACTATTTCAATTCAACATTGCATTACCATCCGTACATCTGCTTTCCTGAATCAATGCGGGCAAAAATCCTGTCAAATATTTCAATGGCGTTAATATATTTCGTAAATCGGTTCTTTGTCCAGTTTTTTGAAATGATAATCACTCCATATTCGATTCGGGCCCAATGGTCAAAAGTATTTCATAACCGGATATACTGGATTAATAAAATAGTGTATAGAAATCATTTAGAAGGGGAGAGATTGCGTCCTTTTGGAACCCCTCGTGCGATGTATCAAACTTTTGCTTTTTACTCATTCAAAACATCACATTCGTCTTTGTAACATTAATCAATAACAGCTTTTTATTGATCTTTATACTTCTTTCACAACAGGCATCTAAAATCTTTTAGACGATTATTAAAAATAAAAAAAATTGTCTGTCACTTTTCGTCAATATTTCGTTCTTTTTATTGTTTTAAGATGCTTTTATTTGCTGCAAGTTTTTGAATTGATGAAACGTCTATAGTTTCACCTCTTTGCGCCTAGTAAGTAAAGAACGATGCTAAGCAAACTTAGCAATCTCCCCAAAAAACGTAAAATTAGTTATTGATGCCAAAAAAAACTATACATAAAAACCTAATAACCTACCTAATTATTTAATAACGTATTCAAAACCGTCTCTTAATCTTACAAAAACAGATTTTAATTATAATACTTGACACTGCAAACTTAGCCTTCTCCATTGAGTTGGTGAAGCATAATTACAAATCTCTCAATTATTTTTTCAAAGTTTTTCGCGAATATCTCAGTAACTCCTTCAATGGAGATTTCTAAGTTTTCTTCCAATACCCTCAATTGTATGACTTATACGCATCATTTTTAACGCAGTTAAAAATATTGTTGAAAAAAATATTTTTTGTATCGTGTTATTTCGAAACCGTATAAAAAACCCCGTCTAAAAGGCGCTTACGTTATACATCTATTTCATTCATTAGATTGAAAACACGCGTGCAATTATTTTAGCATATTGTGTATACGCATGTCAGAATTGTTATTATTGGCATGTTATTACAGAATAATAATAACAGCATAGTCAAAAGCTTTATTTAAATTCCGTAAATGGACAAAAATGCATCGAAAAACATGAACTGCAGTATTTAAATCGATCATGCTGTTCAAAACTGGGTCATTATTTTTAATTTTTTTATTGTTTTAATCTCGGTTTATTTTTAAGTATTTTCGCAGTACGCAAGTCGATATTTCTAATCGATTCCGATATTTACACAGGAAAAGGTCGCGCGCTGCTTCGAAAGGTCACGATATATACATTTTTATTATTGATTGCTTTTAATATTTTGTTTTTGAGGTTATCAGTTCAGTTGACACACTTCAATCAAAAATTTTGCTTCAATAATTAGGCAAAAGATGACTATAGTTCATTTGAGAACTTGCGTAATTTTGTCAATAATTCTAAATAAGTAAAGATATCCAAATATCGAAGCATGTTTAAGAAAAATAAATAACGATACATACTAAAATCTGAATATTCTTTACACATTTTTTAAACACATTTCAACAGTGATTGAGAAAATTTTAAAGAAAGACATATTGATGTCTAGGTATTTACAAGGCTTATGACCTGTCATTGGGTGATTTAAGTAGATAGTTTACACACTGTATAACATCCATGATTCTGCCTATGTTTTGAACATCTATATTTCTTCAATTCTTTCATCTTTTAATTTTGTGGATGTCAATTTCAACAACTCCATTTGGCGTGAAATTCAGACCTTGAGTAAAAAAATGGACAGACTAAATTTTTTTAACGATTTAACATTTATTTTTAATTTTTTAATTATAGACGGAAACAGCTGAGGGTGAAAATATTAATCAATTTGTGGCAGAGCGGAGTTCGAACTTTGAGTAATCTGGGTATATTCCCAAAAAAACATACATTTTAATTTCATAAAATAATAAAGAAATAACTCACACATATGCAAAGAATTTAAAAAATAATTAAATCGCCGAACTTAAGCCTTGTATGTGCAACCAAAGTTCCAGTTTTCTGTATAAAAAATATCTAAGTTAAGATTTATAATAATTCGAATGCCGATTCAATTAATAATAAAATTCATAATATCATTTTCTGATCCATCCTATTACCCTATGAATAACTCAGTTTTAGTATTTTGATTTGTAATAACGTTTTCGGAAATTTACCCAATATGCCACGCTGTTATGTCGAATATTATATTTATGAATATAAATTACCAATTTGAACCCAGATAACATAATGAAATATAGTTTTAATATTACGTTCAGAAATTGATCTGTTTTATTATTTTACATTCATTTTAGCAATCTAATACGTATTTGATAAATGTAAATATTTTTTGTTATGTACCTACTTTTTTTATTTATTTATTAATTATAATATTATTCTATAGAAAAGGCATAAAAAAACAATAATTATATGTTTGAGAAAAATTGCATTTAACTTTTGTGATATCACAGGGAATGGAACCTGGAATTCCCCACGTCAAGCAAACGTCTGTCATCAGACCAATAGAACAATTGCGTTTCTGTCACTTCCTGAATATTTGAGCTTTTTCTTTATCCTCCCTCTTTCTCTCTTTACCCCCTCCTCTCTTTATAGTATCGTGTAAATATTTAGTAAATTTTTGTTTCTTAAAAAATAAATATATTTATCATTTTCTTGTTTTAAAATGAAAATATTATAATAAACCAACCATATGTTTAAACACCACTGATTTTCTCAAATTAAACGGTTTGGGTGGGTAGGAAGAAATTGCTTTAAGGCAATATGCCTATGTATGTAAACTGTATATGCATATAAACCCATTGAATAAATCAAATAAAAAACGATTATTTGTACATATATCTAACAAAAGTTACGTTTTCCGTGGTCATTTTATTTATTTTTTTAATCTAACGATATTTCAATAATAAAATATTATTACTTTATAAATTATATTCATAATCATCATTCTCCTTTTCGCCTCCGGTGGTGAAAAGGGAACTGCATTAGTAAACCAAATGCAGCGTATTTCAATCATTTGCTACAAGGGGGGAGGTGATCAGTCCTACGCTTCAGGTGCCAGTCCAGGAACAAAAAAATATTGCAGTTTAAACGCAATAAAAAAAGGAGTTTCTCACACTCACAACATTAGATGTTTCACTAAGAGTTTCCTGGTTTAATAATCTCCCAAAAAGCATCAATAACATGGAAGATATTCAAATTAAAAAAGATGAGTGATAAAATACCTCCTAAAATACACTTAGTACCTTATTTATTTATTACATATACGGCCTAAGCCAATAACATACAACATATATATTTTAAAAAAACATATACGTTCAAGAAACTAAACAAAAATAACTTACAACTATGTAGCAAAGACAAGCAAGGTCGTATAGTAAATGTTAACTTTAAAACCGATATTTTACGTCCACCCTGCTAGGAATTGAACCCAGGACCTTGAGAATAGTGGGCAAACCCGCCAAGCAACACATAACGCGGCAGACTTTTATCCGCTGATTTCCTTTTTCAGGATTTTTACCTAAAAGCAGCCATCGAGTCTAAAATACTCGTCTCGGGTTCTGGTTGTACTTAACACACAGAACTGGACAAAACAAGACAAATGTATCTTTACATAGATATTAATTATTTTTTAATTACATTTAGTTCAACTGAATGCGAGCATAATTTTATTATTGTAATAAAAATTGTTTTTGATTGCGTTCAATATTAAAACTGTCCATGTTTCGGGATTTATAGATAAAGAAATTGACATTTAGAATTTGTATATCGCCCTGTTAACTCGTATATTAGAAGTCAATTAATCTAATTAAATTCTTTTGTAAGTTTTGAAATTTTTCGTTGATAAATCGGTGTGTTATAAAATAAATCAGAGTGAAAATAATTATCACTTTAATGGATTTTTCTAAATTAATGTGAGTACTTTTTTTATTCAAATGATCTAGTGGCTCATTAATAAAAAAAAAAAAGATAATTAATAAATTTTAATATAGAGTTAAAGCATGTGTTTAAATCATTATCGTTTTTATTTCTCCATCTGCAATCGGTGGTGCATAGGGCACTATAATGTAATTCAAATTGCATCGTATTTTGGTCAAATGATTTGCGCAGCCATATTGAGTCAAAAACACTCTCAAGGTTCAGGTTCTATTTCACATACATAACTGTATAATTCATCCGACCAGACATTGAAAATATTCTTTAAGGACTTACAAGATTAATTTAAAATAAAACACTTTTTAAGTTTTTACTACATACGAGTTTAATATAATAACACAACTAGTTTCAGGTATTCTGAATTACCCATCATCCATTATCCATCTATCCATCAATTGCCCGTCACCCATTTACAAAGTGTTTTATTTTAAAATTAATTTTAAACATTTTTCTAGAAAGTTAATGCTGAAATAATTTTATTTTTATTTTATTTTATTTCATTGGAAAGCGAACAGACATTTATAAATTTATAAGATACAATTATACCATAAATACATATCATAAAGTCCAATTAGAGGCTTCCACATAATATTGTTATTGTAAATGTTGTCACATAAAAATTATACATAACATAAAATAACTAATCATACAAAACTTATGATATTGCTAGAAATGTAAATGTCATACATACTATTCAAAATATATCTATTTTTGAATATTGGTCACACAGTTGCACATTTTTATATATAATACAAATATAGTTGACCATACAGTGTACATTTATGATGTGCCTACATACAGAGCTGCACATAACCTGCATAATATAGGCTGCGGATTCAAGGCGTAACATTGTAACCTGAATTATTTTTGGAAATTTCACTTTTGAATGAAGTTAAAGATATGTTATTAATATCAATACAATTTCATTTCTGATTACACATATTGCAGGTTCTATTTACAAATGAATTTTGAATTTCGAATGAATCTATTTTTGTAGTCAATCATTTAAAAGGTTTTTTTTTCAATACAGGCAATAATGCATATAGATTGTTTGATCAATACACCGACGATACTGATTTTTGATAATACTAAAATAAAATAAATAATCTCTCGAAGGGTGAATAAAAAATATTGGCATCGCCAAAATATTTTTAGTATGCATCCGAGGTTCGTTCGTTTCAGCCGAGCGCCTCCGAGCGATGACGACCGTTTCGGTTCGCTAAATCATCATCATCATCATTATTCCGCCACTGTGGCCGCCATCTTGTGGAGTACCTTCAGTATGTACCTGTTGCGCATCACCTGTTCGAATTGAACAGCGGCTCAAGTGACGAAGCGTTCCATTCTTAATTCAAATGCGTGGCTTTAAATATGTTAGGCGAACCATTGAATATATTGCGCACTACAAAGGCTGTTTTAAAATTATGAACTGAGATGTAAACATTTTGTAAGTTTAGTACATAGTTCCTTAGATGCAACACATATTTATTTACAACTTTCTAAAACAAGACAAGGACAATCAAGACTAATGAACCAGGGACTGAAATTATACAATAAACTACCAGACAAAACTAAACAAAAGACTCAGACAAACTTTTCAAAAGATGTAAAAAATATTATTTTGAACAACAGAGTATAAATGAAAAATGTATATATTATTTTATGTAAAATAAATGTTATGATCCGTAAGGGTTTATAAATAAATTTAAAAAAAAAAAAAAAATATATTTTAATGTTTGCCGCGTTTGTCGATATGTACCGATGAAGATAGCGTTTGTAATCGTGGCCCACATGCATATTATTTATTATATATTTAATTACAGAACTACATAGAATAACATTAAGGTGTTTATTATGTTTCTTGTACGTGATTACTTGAGCACGTGTACTTATAGAATATTGTAAATTAAAATTTATTCATTCGAAATAGAAATATAGACACATGAAATGTGTCTATATTTCTATTTCGACAGTATATGTTATATTTCCAACACGTGCGGACCAAAGGTGTATGGGATGTTGTATTTCTCGAAAATGAAGGCAATTTAAATATATCCTAATGTCTCTCTGTTCTGTAGTTGTTTATTTAGAGGAAGCTGTTCTTTAATTTAATCTTAAAGTTGTGCTATACCTTTTCCGTAATATTTTTGGTAAATTTTTATATTGTTAATTCTTTCTGTTAGCAGTTCGTTTTGTCAACAAATTATCAAAAGTGGTTTCTCTGCATACCCTGGGGGGACGCAATGCCACGTGAATGAAATCAAGGTTACAAACATTAGTTTATGATCGTTATAATGAATCGGCCATTAGTATTTTTCGATGGTCGAGTGAGCGCGGTGATATGTGGTCGCGGATGGGTGATCACATCCTGCCTGGGACCTTTTTACCTACACTTAGTTGACTAGTGAAATATAAAAAGGATAAAATAAAAATATTATTGGCTAGAATATTCCAAATAAAAAATTATATATTATTTCCAAGGAGTTTTTGACAAAAAACTGATAATCACAGCAGTATTACACCTGAACTAATTATAGTAGATTAAAAAAATATATGTGATATTATTGATTTAATAGGCATTAACTTTGTAAAATAACATAATTAAAATATATAACAATAAAAAACATTCTTTTCAGAACACTTGGGTTTATTTTGAAGCACTACTAGTTTCGGAAGACTCATTAAAACTGGTCAAATACATAATAAAATTCTTGTTTGTACTGAAACTTGTGTGAAAAAAAAAACTTATGCATTCATTGTTTATCATTTGTTAAAGTCAAAACATTCCAACTGTTGTGTAGATTTGAAATTTCACACATTTCACAAAGTGCTATTCTGTATAACTCCGTTCAATTGATCTACACAGGACACAGAAAATTGTAAACGTGTTGCTCCGTATTTATAATTACATTTTAAATAATTTTATTGATTTTATCTTTTAATTGGAGCTTGCGTCACTGATATTTTTCCTAGCAAGGGTTGTATTGTATTGCACATACATAGATTCCTTGTAAAATCGTTCCATCTCTCCTCCTACCCCTATCTCAGAGAAGCCTCTCTAGTGTGTCGTACAATAATTTCTCCGGGACAATTACACAGATAGACAGCTGTCCCGCCTGCCACCCCACCCCAGATCCTAGATTCTCCCCACCCGAGTGGTTTCTTCTAAAAGCACCCTTAAACTGTATTAAGACGGCAGTGGCGCTACTGATATTTGGAAAATTTTCGGTGATTAAAAAATATAATCAAGTAATTAAATTGTTAATATTATTATTAAAATTGTAATATGCAACGTTTTAAGACAGATACACCAAAAAAAGTTAAGTTACAAGAAGCTTAAAATAAAATCATAGTCGATTTTGTCAAAATGAACAATTATTGGCATATTATAAAAATAGTGATAAAATATCTCATTTTGACGAGAAAGTCACAATTATCTATCTGAAAACCCTTTTTGACTTAAGTTTTTACTGTGTCTAACTATCCCTTAAAAATATAAATATTTTTGATGCTGTTATTTATTAAATTATATCAACGAATTAATATAATTAATTATAATACTTTCAGTCACAATGTTTCTGAAAAACTGATGAATAAAATATTCATCAGTTTTTAACATATAAAATAAAATATTCATCAGTTCATCATCAACTAAGTAAATACGTGATAAGATGAAAGTACGCATGAAGAAAACGTAACGAATACCATATAAAAAAAGGCAGCCTCTTGTGATTGGTATGTGATTAAAATGTTGATAGATAAAGTACAATTTTTTTTAATAAATGAATGTGTAAATTATTTTTTGTCAACGTATATAATATGCATGCATACGCTGACGCTCGCGTATGTATATAAACATAATCACACACACATACATACACATTGACGATTGTCAATTGTACCTCGTTGCAAAATAAACCATTTTAACAATGTTTGAGTATGTCCAAATGCTTGCAGACTGGCTGGATTTCCTCCATAGGGAGTTATTCATATTTAAATTTATTTATTATTGTTGATAAATCCACCCGGTCCATGAAGAAGTATAGAAATTGAAAAAAATAATTTCAGGCGTTGCCTAGCGTGTAGGTGAAATAATTCAATCAGATGAATCTCACCCGCATAAATAAAGGTTTCAGCGCTATAACTTCACAAACATCTACAGATGAAAGAATTGAAGGAATGTAGATGTTCAAATATGGGCAGAAGGGTGAACGTTACAGAGTGTGTAAAGTGGCCACTTAAACCAGCCAACGACAGGTCATAAGCTCTGTAAGTGCCTAGACTTCTATATTCCCTTCTCAAATTTTTTTTTCCTCTCTGTTGAAATAAATTTAAAAATAAACCATTTTACGTTTTTTTTTTTTGTATGTTTGGTAAGTCAATGCCCTTCTACGTGGGCACTATTTAATTTCTGATAAACCTCAAGATGGTGATGCAATTTCTGTTACCCCTGCTGTGTTAAATTAGCTGTTAATATTAATCATTAAAAAAATATATAAATTAGAACAGATGATATATTCAGTACGAGGATGATTTTTCATTCAATTTTCCTTACACCTTACGTCAAGATAAATAGTTAGGCTATTCGCCGCCAATCGCTGGGCGCATCAATAGGGGAGAGTGGGATAAACTAGAACAGACGCTGCAAGGAGGAATACGGAAAAACCGATTCCTTTCGTTTCATCTCTAATTGATAATTTAGCCACGATCTTTAATCCCGAAATTCGCTCGTAAAATAATACAATTAATTCTCTGCGGGCCCTTTCGAATTCGGGAATTCGGGGGCATCCGCCCCGCCCGCCCCTTCTGACATATTTGGAAAGAACGACGGGGACTTATTCTTGTTTATCTTTGAATTTTACTTATTGCTTATTTCTTCGTCTTTATGCCCAAATGAATTCGAAATTATTGCCGTTCTGTTTGTGACGTTCAAATTAAATGAAAACAATGCGCCATCTATTGAAATTGTGTCCGTTTTTTAATTATTTTTATTTTACGACCATGGGAATAGGCTTGAAACCAAAAAATCTAAATTGGTAAACGTAACTATTTTTCAACTTCGCTGTCAAACGTTTAAACAAATAGTATTGGTATACAAACAAGGTTTTGTCTGTGTCCAGACGGATGAAGAATACAGATATGCGTGTGTGAAATAATACCTGAATCCTATACGAGCGTTTAAAATCCAATGTTTACTCTCAGATTAAAATCCTAAAAAAGGAAATTGAGTGGGTTCGTCTACTACGCCCGAGGTCGTAGGATTCATATGAAGGTTAACATTTTATTTTTTTAAGGTGGTTTTAAACAGGTATCTAACGTTAGACTAATCATCTTACCTTCTGTTGAGGAGTTGACGAGGTGCGAAGAAATACCTCAACCCAAGGAGGTTAATTTTAAGAGTGGACTGTATTCTCGGGGGTAGGAACATTGCGCAACTTCCATTCCGCTGATGTTCAGGTATGGGGTGGTGATGGATCCTGGTGGAGAAGCTGGCTGTCGTCGGACGCTGGCATAGCTTGTGTATGAAGCTGGCGATCTAGGTAGACGCTGGCACAGCTCTGTTGGGGATAATTTGTTGGAAGAACTTTACTCTTTGCTGTTCGTATAGTACTGAATTTGAAGTGTTTTTGACAGAGACTACACGTCTTATTATTGTTTTGGATATGTAGATAATTTATAATTGAGAGTTTTTCCGACCACCTAACAAGAATGATTTAAATACGCTCCAATTAGAATACGAATGCAGTGCCTATGCATCAATTAGTGCGGATAAGGAAATTATGATGATTATTGTTGAGGTGCGATTTAGTTTTAAATATATCCTTTCAATTTATTTTTAAAAATTGATTCTACAATAAAATAAAGTTTTGTGATTGTTTTCGTTGGATTAATTCCCGACTTTTGCGCATTCCTGATTTACCACTAGAAATTAATAAGCGTTCCTTGTTAGTCTTATTGGCCTCATCTGTAGATTTTGAGATCTTCTTCCATTCAATAAGGCGATATTGCCTTTGTCATAAATTGGGGAGGAACGCGCCCCGATTCGGCGAACGGTTTTAGCCCGTATTAAAATCGAGAAGCATTTTGCGGGGCGGGGCGGATATTCGACCATAAAATTAATTGAATACGTCTTACTTCCTTTAATTTTAAACCGACTGGTGTACCCCTCCCTCCCCGCGAGATTTGTACGGAGTTTATAATACAGAAGACGCTTCGCCTTTTCTTCCGTAGGTTATTTTACGATACAATGAGTATTGAGCGTGCAATAAATTAAATTAAATCAAAGCTGGATGGAATTGTACAGATTTGTGTGTTTTTGTGCCCCCCTCTCTTCCGAATCCGCACAGATAATGTTTCTTTGACGTGTTGTGTAATTGGAATTTGAGATTATTGCTCGAGTTTGGTTATGGCAACTGAATCCCGGTTTGAATTCAAATTTCCAAGGGATTTTTCTTATTTCCCAGTCTACCATCCGACACCGAACTGTGCTCTCGATGGACACTTTTGTTTTGTTTCCAGTAACTCCTCAAACGCAGCTGAAAAGGTGTAGATGGCGTAAACTCGCCAAACGCAACGTCATCAAATGATGTAATCGTTCATATAAAAAATAATAAATACAAACAAATAAAAAAAATGACAAACAAAACTGGTTTTAAAATACGCATTTTCTTTCAGTAATTGAATTTCTAATTTTATTTATTATCTGTTACATGAAGGTAAAATGATCAGTATTACGCTTCAGATGCAAGTCCGAGGACATTGAAATATTGCAGGGTACTTTTAAAATGAATATTTTACATTGAATTTACCAGGAATATTTATACACTATAAACTTATAAATTATTTAAAAAGGATTGGCACACGCTCAGAGGCTGAAGTCTTTTAGGGCATTTTTTCCAAATTACGAAAATTTTGTCTGGAAAAATATACAAATAAAAAAAAACTAATCTAGGACTTCAAGCATAGTTGACAAACGTATCTCCACCTAATTTCCTTATTTAAGATTTTGACCTAAGAGTAGCCATGTCGTCCGGGGTTCAAATCTTGTATTATACTGGGAAATAAGGATTTATGTTAAATTTTATCGACAAAGTAATAGTTTTCTGTATAAAAAATAGCATAATTATTCAATGAACATATTTCATTGCAGGTAATTGACGAAGGTACTTAAAATATTCACACAAATATACGTATTTTAATACATAAATATCGAATTTATTTCAAACCGTCTCGACATGTATCGATAAAGATAGCGTTTGTAATCGCGGCCCTGGAACTGTATTTTTTATGCGCGTGGACACTATCAATTTATAGAAACAGCTCAATTCTATTTATATTAGGATATAATTTATTAATTTTAACTCACAAACGAGGTTTTTGTTGTTTCAATATTAATTTATTTTTAATATTTTTTGTTTCAGGTAATTTCCCATCATTCCAGTACTACCAATTCCCCTATCGATGTGGACAAAGTCAGAGATGTCTACAACACAACGGTATGTCAAATTGAATAAAACTTTTAACTAACATAACGAGAAATACTGCGCTGCAAAAATAACTATTTCCGTATGATGAAATGGTTTAACCACATTTTCCTGATTGAACTTTGAATTTTTATAACTCAGATCTCAGATTTTATAACGCGAAAACTTTGTTTTTTTTCTTAATTTGTAAGAATAAAAGTTGATGCTATCATTTTTTATTTGGCATTTATTTTCTTTAATTTTCAATCCCCGGGATTGGTTTGCAACAAACGCCTGCATATTTTTCTCCAGTCATCCCACTTATTAGTAGTTTTTATTAACAGACCATATTTGTTTTACTAAATGTTATTAAATATTTGTCTATAACCATTTACCGACTTTTCTATGTCTACCGGTTTCAAGACGTATCCGTCTCTTCATCAGGACACCAATCAAACCAACGTGCAAAACCCACTATACACCTTTACTATAGTTTTTGCACAAAAGTATAAAACCAACTCGACATGCCATTTTATTAGCAACGTTTACATGCACTGATTGGGTTATTATGATTAGATTAGTGCATGTAAAGGTTGCTTATCAAAATGCATGTCGTGTTGTTTTTATATTTTTTTGCAACAACTATGCATGTTTTGCATGTTGATTTAATTGGTGTCCTGACAAAGAGACGAGTACGTTTCGACACCGGTAGATAAAGAAAAGTCAGTAAGTCGTTAATTACAAATATTTAATAACATTTAGTAAAATGTTTGACCACAAAGTTAATGCTTTAAATATTAATGACATATTCGTTTTATTTATAAATTGATTGCATACACATACATATTTATTACTAGATAACACTATTGCTTTTAAAAATGAATACAGAGCGTCTTCTGGTTAGGTCAGTCTCCATCTAGCATGGCGATTTATTTTAATTTTAATTATAAATAATTCTATACCAATATTGATGATTGTGTGTTTTATATTTTATATAACTCATTAATATAATATACCTCG
Source organism: Micrasema longulum (assembly GCF_059751315.1). Lineage (NCBI taxonomy): Eukaryota > Metazoa > Arthropoda > Insecta > Trichoptera > Brachycentridae > Micrasema > Micrasema longulum. Next base: position 19,922 of record NW_028280316.1, read on the forward strand.
AGGTACTCGTAACGAAATCTTAATTTGCTGACACGAATTGTTTAAAACTATTGTAACGGTTTTATTTCTTTTAAATAATATCATCAGTCGAATCATATTCGTTTTGTCTAATTTTCTTTACGTTTCTGATTTACGGCGGTCTGGTAAAGTCACGCTGTGATATTTTGTGTGCAAACAATGAAGAGTGGTATCAATTTCGAAATTAATTTTTTAAGATACTTCGTCACAAATTCCATAGCCCTGTGTCGCCACGTACTCATTCGAGTCTTATAATTATAAAACAATTTAATCTCTAAAACAAAGATTGATAATGAGCGTGTCACTATATTTGCTCAGTATGAAAAAGCATTAGGTATCTATTTTAAAAATAACGTGACTACTCATTACACGATTCAGACAAAAAATAATGTACCATTAAAATTCATTTAATGAATACTTTAACTATACGGTAACTCCTGATTTCGTTTTTTTTTAAACATCTGAATATTTTAAAACAATTTTTACGAAAATATCAGTAAACGGTCTGTATATTATAAATACAAATTTATACACTTTTTTCGATAAAAAAATGCCTTCGAATCAAAATGATAATTATATGTTTTTATTCATCTTTTCATACAACAATACAGTATGTATTATTTTGAATTGAATGAGCGATTGAGAAATAAAATCACTTCATTCCATATCTGTTCCCCCAAAATGCACCCAACAACATAAGTAAATGATAGAAATGCCGTATATAAATATATAAATGTACAAACGAACATCGTAAATATGTTTAGCCGATCTTTCCTATCCATTCGCCGTAAATGTCCAAACCAACGCGGCTCTCTTTTCCTAATTTTTTCAGCAATACTTGTCTCATTATTTCATAATGCACGAATCTCGGCATTTGTGCACGTACCGCGAGATCGCATTTCGACAGCATTTATCCTACGTTTACTCTTGTTTTTCCGCTTCCATATAAGCGTCGGCCCCAGGACTCCATTGTAGATGGCTCATTTCGTCTCCTCCGACAATCGTCTATTGCCAAGGTTGGTTTTAGTGCACAGTTCACCCTGTTCCCGGCACTCTCCCCCCTTTCAACATCCTTTTCATTATTTCCCTCCCTAGTAAACACACTTCCCAGGTACACAAATGTTTAGTCATTCTTTCATTTTTCGCCAGAACTATCATATTCGGTTTATCAACTTTCATCAGCAAATTGCACCTTGGCATCGTAGACTTTCGTTACCAATCATTGGGGTCCTCTTTCTTGCTAGCAAGAAGCATGGCATGAAATTATAAAATTCAATATTCTTAAGAGAAACATCCTGTGTGTACACTTAACATAGATTAAGATTGTTTAATGTGGGTGTCATTTCACTTATGTGTACATATAAGCACTAACTAATATACCTACAATAAATCGTTTGTCGTTCTATTGATATACCTGACTAAACGCGACGACCGTCTGTGATAAGGTGATCAAACAATCTGCTCTTATGGCCCTTATAAATTAATAAAATCAGTCGCTTTTGGGCAATAAATGAACGAACCGGGTGACGAGAACAAAATGAGATAAAAGATCTTAAATTATTCCTATTCATAAATATTTAAACACTTTTTTATTACATCTAGATAGGTACTTTTTTATTTTATTTATTTATTCACACTCTTTATCAAAATACAATTCCATATTCACTTTGCCCAGCTAACAAGGGTACATACCCCGTTCCAAGCTAGGCAATTACATTTTTATATATTATAATAGTTAACAAATTAATACAGAGCACAGACAAACAAAATATAAACTTATTCGGATACACATTTTGATTCATATACATACAGACATACACATATATACACACATGTATATATAAATATACACATATATACACATGTACATACACACACACGTACATACACCCATGCGCATACACATACATACATTCATAAAAACATAGACAATTTATTTATGCGAAACTTCATGGTTGTCATCTATAAATATATATTTTTTTAATTATTCCTAATTTTTTATATTTTATTTTTGACATCCAGTAAGGTTCTCCAATCCGTGGCATGCATCAAATTACAAATATTTCAGTACAATTTAAGTTTTTTATCAAGTGTACACATTATAAAAACCCAGTAATAAAATAAAATTAATTTAAAAATAAATAAATCTCAGTAATTCAGAAAATGCAAATAAAATATGTATGTATAATAAATAATAAAAATAAAGTAAATAAGAACATTTATAAATATATTTTAAAAATAAAAAAAAACAACTGTAAAAATATTAATGAAGGTTTATGAATGTACATTTTTAATGACATATTAATTACTCGTAAAATTAGACGAGTGTATTATCAACGCCCATAAGGAATCTTCTATATATAGTATGGGAGAGATGAAAAATGTCATAATGACATGGTCCATTGAAAAAAAACATTCTTCCTTGAATTTGTCCTGGGTATCGGCAAATTTTATGTAGTTTGGAGTCTTGTCCTGTTGGGCAAAAGATTTTCCAAAGAACTTAAAGCAATCTATAACTTTATTCACAAATTAAATAGGAATAATTGATCTGCAATCACTTTTCAGTACTCCAGAGTTTGAATTGCATTTGGAGTACAATCAAATTTGTATTTTATTTATTAAAAAAACTGTTTCCTTTCTAGGTCAGACATACATTTTACTTATAAAGCATATTATTTGATAATTTAGAAAATTTTAAAACCCAAAAAAAAATTGTTCGAAACTTTAATTAATAATATTGCATTACAAAAGTCTTCACCCCTACATTAAATGTTTCCAATAGATAAAAAATAACTAATCCTGTCTTACCCTCTACATCCAATTCTATCGGAACCTAATTACCGTTCAGTATAATTATTTTGGATTAGTTTATATTTACACCTGATGATGGGTAAATCTGAACACCCGAAACTTGTGTTCTAACTAATATAATCGTGTCTGACGTATAAATACAAAGCATTTTATTCAAAAAATTATCTAACAGCTTGTGCAACTAACCTTAAGTAATTACTCTACGAATGAAAAAAAAACTTTTTTTTTATTTTTTATTAAAATATTTTTATTTTAGATGGAATATGCGACAGTTTTTGGGTATCCTGTGAGGTAACACCTTAATAAAAATCAGTTAAAGATTATCAGTTTATTATCAATTAATAATAAAGGTGATCAAAAATGACTATCAATGCAATAAACTAATATAAAAGAAAATGTCGTTCTTTTCCAAAACGAAAGAATTCGATTGTACTAATAAAGTGTTATAAACAATACGAACTCGTCTGGCGCCAGGGTACGCAAGCAGTCTTATCAAACCTCTGATAACAGCTTAAGGTTTTAATACCAAAATTCCATCAGCTTTATTGCCCGTATCAATAAAGCCTGATTTTCATTGGACCCTATTAAGATTGATTTTTTAAATCAGAATTTGTCAGAAACATTATTTTCTTATATAACTTATACTGATGGTGATTCTTTTTTTACTTCAAAACTTTTTCCTCGTCATCGTTCCCTTTCCGCACTGAATGGTGCATAGGGCACTGCATTTAAGCAATCGCAGCGTATCTTGATCATTTTTGGTCATATAGAGGTAAGATGATCAGCTTTAAGCTTCAGGTGCCAGTCCAGGGGCTGTAAAAAATTCTAGCGTCAAAACACCTTTTTAAATATATATTTCATGTCAACCATGTCGGGAATAGAACCTGAGACCTCTTGCATGGTAGGCAAACGCCGCTCACGATACTGATTTTTTTATATTTTTTTAGTATTTAAGACATTTTTTTAGTAAAACAATTAATTTTGTCATTAAAGCAAATGATTTATTCAAATGATTGAAAGAACAGGTGGGTTTTAAGTCTTTTCCGACACATCATTTCACTCTTACAGTTTTGCTGCAACCGAATTTAGTGCGCTGGTTGCGTACGTACAGGTATAATGACTTTTCCAAACATCGTAGATGCATCTGATCCAAGCGTAAGACATCGGTCAGCATTACATTAAACATTCTTGGATATTTTTTCAACGGAGATGAAGCTGTTAAGAATACGATAAACCGGAAATCTATCACAGCTCTCTGTCAATGGTTGATTCGGAAGAACGTGTGACGTTGTTCAAAGTAGTTAATTTTAAATATATATTTTTACGCATTTTCGAGAAACTTAGCTGTACAATTAAATGCTCTTATTTTTCCGCGTGCAAGAAATCTTTTTTTTCCTAATTTCCCGTAACATTGAACTTCCTAATTAATCATGTATCCTGACAAATCGCATGTTTCGAGTTACTGGCGCGTTTCACGATTCGAGGCTTAAAATTCAAACAGCTGTCAAAGTTTATTTTAAATGTGTTCTATTCTAAATTTGAATTGTTTTTAAGAGGTGATTCACATTATGCACAAATACTGTGGGGAAGTATTGGTACATCCGCATACACATGTAGAAACTGTAAGATCTGTATCGCAATTAGTATTTTTATATTAAGGAATGATTTGAATTGATTCCGACAAAAAACATACAAGGCTTACAATAATTATTATAAAACAATCAAAGAACAATAATCTATTGAACAATAGTTCTCTCGGCGATTTTTTTTTAATACTTCAACTAAGACAACTGTAATCAACAATAGTATGAATAAATAATATACTGTCTAAATTGTACTAAATACATTAATTTTAATTTACTATGAGTCATGTAAAGTTTGTTGAAATGGAAAAACAAAAATGTGAAACTTTTTTGAAAAATTAATAAAAAAATATATATTTACGGTAATCTGATTTAGATTCTCAAATCAATTTTGAGACCAATTTATTTTAATCAACCGTGTTAGAAAATGGGAAACAAGTTGTGGTAGATTGGGGTTCACAGGGAAGATCATTTAGGAAGGGGTTATGGATGTCTAGGCATTAACAGGGCTTATGATCTGTCAATCTTTCACGTCAATGAATCTGTGGCTTGGATCTAAAAAGGTTAAATATCAGATTTTATGTGTTGCCACCATTTTAGAGAGTCGATGTGAATTAAATAACATGTATATTTAACTATTTTATACGCACGTACATGTGTGGATTTGATTAATATTTGTTATCAAAGACGTCAGACAGATCGTTGTATCACTAAAAATTGCTAAAAAATTACTCTCCTCTATTACAATTTACGATATTGCCCCTTATAGATTCAAATTACAGATTTTTATTTGATCATTTTAATCGGCAGATATAAGAATTAAAGAAATGGATGATTATCCATAAGCAGGATGGTGTATGTCACAAAGTTTGTATTGTGATCACTTAAACCTGTCAACGATCGGTCATAAGTCTTAAAAATGCTTAGACTTTTATACTCCCTTCTCAAAAAGGTTCTACATCTCTGTTGAAATACATGTCTTTGTTATTTTCCAAATATTAAATTCCACTTATTTTTATTGAAACCGTATTTTTTCACAAAATGGCTACGTAAATATTTTCCCACGAATAATCAAGTATTTATTTCCAATATGTAATTTACTTCCTCTATAATAAGCAGTTTCTAATGCTTATGCAAGATATAGACTATTATTTTCCAATTTGTCGGTATCGCGGTGTAGCGGTTAGTTCGCTTAACTGCCAAGCGGAATTGACTTCCTGTAAGATGTATTTGTTTCTTAAGTATTTAAAGTTTTCCTGCATTGGCGTCTGAATCGTAAGTCCGATCAACTTGCCTTCCTGTAACAGATCATCGAGATGCGCCACATTGATTGTACAGATGCAGTGCCTTATGCAGTATCAGGATTTGATGATGATAAGAACTTGTATCTTCGATTAGTAATTATATGACTATTTGCAATATACGAATATGTACATTTTATTTATAAATATTTGCACTTCATCATTGCAATTCAGTTTTTTTTAAATTTTGCACAACCCTCATTGTATGCGCACCAACAACTACACTAACAGGTTGTAGCCAATCACGTCATTAAGTTCAATGTATTTGTGGCACACAATTGCTTTTATGAAAAATCACTTATAGATGAATCAACAAAGGAAGGAATCGAATGGAACCGATACGCTTCGCGATCGTGAACTTACCACTTTTTTCCTAATTTCAATGTTTCAATTCCGATCGAGTGCCTGGCCATAGTGGCGAGCGTTCACGGCGCGACGCGGGCGCGGTGAACTCAAACATATTCAGTATTCGATAACATATGGTATAATAGGGTGAAGAGGAGTCTTGGACGCGCATAGTCGATTAATAGAAATTGCACAGAATAATATAATTAAAATAATTTACAAAAAACATAGACAATTTCCTAGTAATAAATTATACGTAGAGAGTGGACTCCTTAGTTTTAGAAAATTATATTTATTTTAGTGCCTGAAATATGTTTACTTGAATAGGGAATTGTTTAGTAATAATTTAAATCGTATTAGCAACAGATCCGATAGTGTACTGTCAGTTCCAGGTTGCAGAACTAAGTTTGCATAGACGCACTCCTTAGATGTTGGATCAAGATCCTTTAATCTTCCAACCAAGAAACTAAAAAACATTAAATCACTAGTACAGTTTAAAGTAGGTTTGAGGTCTTGGATTAGCATGGAAGGAACATATAGACACATTCTTTAAAAAAAAAAAATGCATACTGAGCCCTCAAAAATTATGACACTTAACTCATGCCAAAACGCTCAGTCATGTCCAACGCGTGTTTAGTCGTTTTTCGTCCGCCAGCCAGGCGTGACGTTAAGAATCGAAACTAAAATATCTGCTAGTGTCATAAAAGCGTGTAAAAACTTTTCTAATTAACATTGTAAAAAGGATTGTGTAACTTTTCACTGGTAAATATTCGTTCATGTGAGATTAACAAAGCTTAAAACAATTTATATCAAGTATAAATATAATTTTTTTAAAGCGTCAAACAACGCCTGGCGGCGCAATTGCGAACCTCTTCTTACTTACCGGGCTGCGCTTATAGGAATACGTTTTTAGAATATAATAAATGTAAGTTAATATTATTTGTACATTCTCCAAAACCCAATGAAAAAATAAATGGATCTGAATTATAAAATATTTAAGGTAAGAATCTGATTGGGATCCACAAAAAACGAACGCTAATTGTTATGGTGAAAATACAAACTTTTTTATGTACCAAAAATAAGTATCCTCCGATTTTTATTATCATATGCATGATCGTTAAATGCAGCCCTGGTATTAATATACAAACTTAGTACCTTTTTTTAGCATAGTAACTTTTAACTTTTTTTAAATCGGGTTGTGGTCCTGTGGCTAGTGTCTCGGACTCACGGACCTAAAGTCCGTGGGTTGAATTCTACTCTACCCCAACTTGATTCCCATTTTCTAATAGTGAGTTATTTACAACTCGTGGAAAATGACCCTCAAAATTAAATATTTGGGTAAATCATAAGAACGCAATTATTTATTTTTAAAAAAAACTGTCCTGCGTTTTCATATCACTGCTTTTTTTATATGTTACTCTATAGGGCGCGTCTATGAATTAATATGTCAATGATTTTTTTTATTAAAAAAAATATCACACGTGACACCATATTTCTGCGTAGCATCAATTGAACCACCCCACCAATTAAAATGCAATTTTCATCGCGCTAGTAAAGTGTCTATTAAATTATTCGTCATTGACCAAACCACTGTTTTAACGTTTTATTGATTTTGTTAAAAATGCGTTCTCTTTGTATAAAAGTCCGTCAATACCAACAATTGTACTATGAAACGTTTTCAAAAATATATGTTTCATAGTTAAAACACTTCCAAAATGGATGTGATCTTACCACTTATTCTAGACTTGTGAAAAGAAACGCACTGAATACACAATTCACTTACTAAAAACGCGCCGTAAATAAATTCACACAACATAAACTTTAGTTAATAATCACGCATTATTAACGCACAGTCTATATTTTAATATGCAAATTATTAACTCCATCACGCCTATGAATACTAATTGGTATCTGAAAGCACAAGATATTTAAAAAACGCGTGTTTTAAAATGGAAGAACGCCAATAGTTATAATTACCCCGCAAGACAAAACAGCTGTCATAATTAAATGCTAATTTTTTGGTTATAATTATGCATATTTTCATGGTCTTACTAAATACTCTCGTGTTGTCTACATAACAATTCCCTATGGTGTTTATCAAAGCAATCAAAATCATGTGTTCAGAATGGTGTATTTTCTCATCAAATAATGTTTAAAGACACCTCGCGGTATAGTGGTTTACTATTTTGACATCCAAACGAGTGGTCTCCGGTTTGATCGACTTAAATCTTTTATTTAAAAGTGTGTTTTCACATCGCGATATTTTAAAACTAATGCGATTGGCTTCCAATGCTTTAAGATATATTGGTTTGTTTTCATAGACCACTATACTTACTGTACTTGTTCTGTAAACAATGTTTTCGCCAAACTTGTCACGCAGTAAATTATTCAAGATTTCACGAGCCCCTTTACGTTTGGCGAACTGAACACTGGTGTTTACAGTTATTTTTATTTATTTATAAATCATATATATAAAGGTATGCACATACACATAATACAAGGCTAACACAACGTGAAGGCTTGTCAGTACCGAGGTTTGTAAACAAGTATGGCCAAAGAACACTTCATTTTACAATTCCTAAAATTTTCATTAAGATTCCTAAGTAGATCTTAAAAGAAAATTTTGACAAAACTTTTAAGATAAAAATAATTTAATGGCTAATATGTAACAAGGCTTTATATTGATTATTGTTTTATGTTAACAGTCATCTATTTAAATTTTCTGTAAAAAATACGTATGCTTTTAGTTCTTAATAATGTTTATATTAATTAAAAAATTTATATAATTTCTCTAATGTTTTTCTTTGTAAAGGAAAAATAAGTAACCTGCTGACAAGCCGGTTTCGCGGTTTAGTGGGTAATTTTTCCTTTTATATTTTCTGTTCATGTTTACCTTCTTAAATAAAAATAAATACAAAAAAAAAAAACGAATTACATGCCCAAGAGTTACTTTAACTAGATTCGGGATTTATAATAATTACACTTTTTTCAAAAGCGCATATTCAGAACAACAAAGAAATACAGCAAGTTTAACATGTTTCTAACTAAATATATCTCAACAATATATAAACCAAACAACTTTTCTCACACAAACAAAATGAATTTATTAAAAACGCTATCATACATGGAAGAAGTAGAAAATCTAGGACTAAGAGAGATAAGGTCGTTAATATCACATGCTACCCAGACGATGCAACCATAGTGGCAGAATTAAAAGATAATTCACGACGCATGTTACATAAGTTTCATCTTAGAAATTTAACCTGAAAATTTATCTCAGTTAGGTTGTAAGTTTTGTTTCAATATTTCGTAATATAAATAGTGACACGTGTAATTATACTTACATAAGTATAATTCCTTATTTAAAATTAATACTATGCAAGCGTTGTTCGAGTGCAAGACGTTTTATTATCAATTTGAGTATACTCACAAAACGCAAAAGAAAAAAAAAACATAATTTGTTTGACAAGACATTATTTTTTTGTATTGTTTTTTTATTTTATTGGGTTCTTTAGTCGTTTGATTTGCAATATCATGCATATTTTCATACTCCTTTTTCCGATTACGAGGTGGTGTAAGTCAATGGGGTTGTACCACCCCCTAGTGTAAATAGTCTCTCCCCTTTGATTCGTGCTCGCCTTGACTTTGTCTGGACACCAACCCACCCTTACCCACCACCCCCTCTCTTGGGAAGCTACCCCTTCCACTGCACTCCCCCATTGGACGTGGTCCTACTCCCTAACAGTTTCTATTATTCTGTTACATCGTGAAATGCGATATTTCAAACAATTGAAAGATTTGTATTCTTAAGTAGTTGTAATATTACATTTTATCTTTGAAACTGAAGAAAACAGTAAGATCCTTTTTTACTGAAATAACAGTTTAAACCTTAAAGTTATAATCTAATTGAGTCGTCCATATGGAGGCAAACCATTATGTGATTATTGATCATGAACTTAGCTACAGATCACAGTAATACAACGGGCCGTAGGTACTTGCGTTGAGAATCGCAAGCACAAACCGAAACCGTCCATTACACGTTTGTTGTAAAACGCAAAACCCTGCTAAAACCAAATAAAAAATTTGGAACGCTTATGTTTTATGCAATAGACCTCAAGGGCTTTTCTAAATAATTATTACTCTTAGAGTTAAACCTTAAATATATTTTATCCACGTTGTAAAATGCAACGAATGATATCAGCGCATGGTAATAATAAACTGCCTTAAATTGAACTAAATAGGCACAAACATTAAACAAGCGTTAAGATGGATCATTTTATTGTATTTTATTTTTATTTTATCAAATAGTGTTTAAAACTCTTCCTTGACTACCGACTTCCTTTTATTTATGGAGTTTGAAGCAACCTTTTGAAGAGCAAAATGAGGGCCACGCGTGAGATGTTGGATGTAGGACTTCAGACGACTTCCTACACCACATTTTAGCCTGGAGTGCAGGAATAAAAACATATCCGCGTAGCGCATACGCGCTGGTCGACCTTCCTCCAGAGACAATAGTAGAGTCGCCAATTGGCGACCAACACAACTGGTGACCCCGACAATAGGCCTCTCCACAAACGTAACTTAAAATCAGCATTTTCGGTTAACCCACTTAAAACGAATATTTGTATCTTCTTCTAAAAATTTAATAAATAGGCATTTCGTGATTCATTAAAATCGTATTATGCTGATTTGAATGCATGACTCGTCTATTTGTAACATTTATAAAGGAGTGTAAAAAAATGTGTTTTAATGGGTATCTCACAAATGCTGATTTTGAAGTCACCAAGTTGTATTAATTACGGCGGGATATTTATTTATTTACTTAAAGGCAGTTTATTACACATTATTTGAGACATAAGTCCCAACTCCATCTAACTAAAAGTCCGGTGTTGAGTTGGGACGAGCAATAAACACGTTTTTAAAAACAAAATCATCAATTACTTTCCCTTGACAGGCGCCGTGGCGCAGTCAGTTAAATAATTAACTGTGAAACTGGAGTCGCGGGTTCAATTCCCGCCAGTTGCAAGAAAAAAACAAAGAACGATTTTTCTCAATTTTTTGTGGTGTATTTTTCATAACTTCCTTCGATATCCTATTTCTCATCTGCTGACCAGCCTTTAAAGATGCTTAGCGGGTTATCCCTTTTAAAAAAATTAAGAAACTCTGAATTAATTAAGACTTTTGCTCCAATCAAGCGTCTTTCGACTGATAAGTGTACAACAAATATGGAATTTAAATCTATATATAACAAGCAAAAATTGTTACAAAAGCTACATAGTTAAAACATAAGAAGAACAATCAAATAATCTTAACTAATAATGCTCAAAACTTAATGAGAAATCAGGACTAAGAAAGAAAATACTCGTACTGCTTTTTCAAAGGGTTATTTATTAAATACAAAAAGCTTTACTTCAAAATGTGCTTCACCACTGAAAATTGGTTTAAATATATTTCAGGTAAAACTTTCAAGCTTACGTTGTCATGAGTGAAATTCGTAATATTTACTGGATTAATGCGATTAAACAAATTCAATATGAGAAGAAAGCTGAAAATGGGTTATTTATATAATAAAATACACAATTTCCCTGGCGTAATCGTTACAATACGCAATGAGCTGAAAATATTCAATTGAAGGCTCGGGTTGAAAGGAATTAAACGAAAATGCTATATTCATACGAGACTTTCTACATCAATAGCTTATTCAATTATCGATCAAATTTACTCACTAATTATATCGAATAATAATAGAACCATTATCGATCCCTCTGACCAATTTTTGAAAATGTTACTTCGTTTTTTTTAACTTAATCCTGGAATACTAATTTTATTTATTAAATTTGTGCAAATCATCACTTTTGTCACCGTTTTTTTTATAATTACCAGTTCTTATGCATTTATGAAAATAAAATACATTTCTGCGATGAAATAGAAGCTGAGTCGCGATAACGAACGCTATCTTTATCGGTACATATCGAGACGGTATAAAGTAACATCAAGAAAATGTGTGTATTTTCATGAAAATTCAAAGTTTCTTCCATGGTAAAAACTGATCATCTTACCTTTTTGTAACACGTGATCAAAATACGCTACATTTGGTTTACAAATACTGATAAAATATGTAAAAATAGATTAAAACTATGTATAATAACATTATGTTGTGCATTTTTCAAAAAAACTTTCCTTTTTTTAGCCTTTTATTTAGCTAGATCTTTTTGTCAGTGAAAATATTTTTTTAAACATAAATGCGGATAGATAAATAAATTAATTCAATACTGGTCTTCAATGTGAAAAAGATAAGGAACAAAGGAGTGTGGAAGAAGGGGTAAATGTTAATTCAGACATAATTTAAACAACGATGCTGTAGAAACGTCATTGATTGTAATTAGTCTTTTGGACGTTTTTCGCCATTTTCTGTTCAATAGCAACATTGCGTACCCCTTCCCGCGAGGAATCGATCCCCAATGCTTTATTTTACATCTCAAATAATCTGCCATACACCCCCTCCCTTGTATAACTACCCCCACCCCCTGCCCAGCGATTAATGTGCAAAGGCGACTTCCTCTCCCGAAACTTTACCCCTTTCGATATGTATGTATTTATATATATCTAACGCATTATTAGGGGGTTGAAGTGTATCGAATGTGACGTCACTCCCCCCTTCGATTATATTTATGCCATTTGAATATCGATCGAATGCTCTTAATTCAAACATGGAAGAAGTACTTGATTTGATTGCCAAATCGTAAAATTATTGTGTACTCTGTAAAAACTCAATGCCTGTATAGCGCCTTTACTCGTCTTCTGATGCTAATTGTGGCAACTCACTGAGGCCAAACAGAAAATTTATTAAATATTAGTAAATACCTATTCGCATGTAATATTTTTTCGTTTCGAAACGAACCCGTCTCTTCGTCAGGACATTCATAACACTGACATACAAATCCTCTATACACCTTCACCGCAGTAGTTGCAAAAAAAAACGAAGATTGGACACATGCTATTATAAGCTTACACCAATGTGAACTGATTTGATTAAAATATTTGGTCCCGGGTTCAATTCCAAGTGAGAACACAAAAATTTAATGTTATTAAGCCTAGGTGTTCTGTGCTGTAATTTACTTGTACTCACTGTGATTGGGCCTCCTGGCCGGTTGTTGTGCAAAAAAAAAATTGCATTACAATTCTTTAAAGTGTAACTATAGTTTCTAAGTAGTTATACATTTTTTCCACTAATTTTAACCTTTTACATTTTTTTTAATGTGTTGTCTTTTAATTGTTTAATCTGTAAAACTCTGCATTAATTATTACATACAACATCATTTTCTGCAAATATTTTTGTCTTTAAAATAGCAATAATTAATCAAAACATAAAAAAGTACGAAGTACTTAAACTTAATATCAAGATAAATTAACAATATTACAAATTGCCTTACCCTGTCCTTCGTCAGTCCTACCCTCTGTGCAACCTCTTTGAACCCTCTCTTTTTACTTAGAGCATACGAAATCACTACGTCATCGAACCTCTGAATGATTTTATAAATATCATCCCCTATTCGAACGTATGCAAAATACCACCCTTAGAACAACCCTTTACTCGCTTATTTTCGTACACATTGATTATTGAACTAAAATAAACAAAACATCTCAAAACATTTCTTGTTTAATTGAACCACATTATTTCAGGTAATTTGTTACCAAAGAATTTTTTTACTCATTGCTTTTATGTTTATACTCACACAGACAAAGTTTACAGCTGTGGGATTGAAGATATATGGATGTTCAAACATATGCAGAGTTGTGAATAAAACACAGTTTGTAAAGAACAATAATTTCACTTAAACAAGTAATTTTAATATTTCCTCCGCAGTCTCTAAAAGCTATTCATAGTATGCCCGTTTGTTTTTATTGATTTTTAAAGAAGTATTTTTTATTTTATTATTCTTTTTCCTCACCTAATGGTACATAGAGTATTGCATTTGTACACCAACCGCATCGTATTTTGATAATTTATGTTGCATAAAGATATTCCGCATTACGCTTCAGGTGCCAGTCCCAATATTCCAGTTAAAAACACCTTAAATATTTCATGTCAACCATGTCGGTTATCGAACCTGAAACCTTTTTCACTGTAGGCAAACACGTTGACCACTAGACCACTGACATACATAATTATTTATTATAATTTGAACACATTTAAACCATTAGTATATAAATACGAAATGACTTTCTGAAAAAGTAAAAGACTCTAGTATTGTCATTGAAAAGGGACATTTTCCTATTTTTGTTATTGTTTTGATATTTCCTTTTTATTACAGTTTGACATTGAAATATTTTATTATATAATACAACTTCATTGTGTTGAGAATGCGACTGTATTTCTCAAAACTTATACCGAATAAAATAATACAAAGTTTAATGCTATGTAAATATAAATATGTCAATGAAATGTGAACATTATAAGTTAAAATGTATGGAACTGTACGATAATCAAATGCCATAGTTTATATCTAAAGGTCATATGATTTTATGATCCTTTGAACTTTTATTTCTTAATACATTCAAATAACAATTACATTGTTTATATCTAGGTAACATTTATACCTAAAAATCATTTTAAATTGCATGTAGAACCTATGTTTTAATAAAATGTAACTAAAGATTTATCAGTTTTAGTGATTACTTTTCCGTTCATATAAAAAATGAACCTTCTCCCCAGGTAAAAATTCTGGATGAGGTAATCGAGTGGAAATAAGTCCGCCTCGTAATGCAGTGGTTGATGCACTTGCCTACCATTTTCGAGGTCTCGGGTTCGATTCCTGTGAAGGGAATCTTCGACATGAAATATTAATTTGATGAAAGATTTCCAGTTTGCTTGCCGTCAATGAACCAATGGGCAGAACTGATCGATAATAAGTGGAAGAGGACCTCAGACGTCACACGCGGAGTTATTTCAGAAATACATCACTTTAAATAATCACAGCGCTGATAATACAATAAATAAAAATTGAAAAAAAAAATTTTTAGCTTAGTTTTATAATCTATTAACAAACTAAATAAATTAAAAAAACCACTGATGTTCCCCATATATATATATTCGTTTTCCATTGTCGGTTTTTGGAGTTAAAATTCTTACGGCGATTAAATCAAAATAACTTACATTATTCGAATACTGTAGAAATATTTTGTTCTGTTTTGCTTCTTACACTTAAATAATACCTACCGTGAACTTCAATTTTTTGCCTAAAATTGTTTTAATTTTTCAAATGCATTTAATAACGTCATTTGATACGTTTTCAAATAAATAAATATTTTTTTTGTGGTTTAGATAAATAGCTACCCACATATTAACTTTTAATACCTTAGAGGATATAACACGGGAGTCCTCTTTTTGACGTTTTGGTGTTAAAATGCAGAAATTATCGCATTAAGCTATTTTGTACAATATTAAAACAACAAAGTCTAATTTTTTTATAAAAAATGTTTTTTTAAGTAGAAATAAAAATTTGAAGTCCACTTTGTTTTAATGCAAAAAACGTCGGTCCCAGATGCACAATTTTGATATTTACTGTTATTATTATTGTTTTAAATTGATAAGTTGAAATTATTTCATTTGGTTCGAATTGCAATCACAAAATCTTGTTTCCTGAACATTTTCCTAAAAGTGTCCGTGATTTGTGTCCTTTAAGGTACAACATAATTTTAAAATAAGGTAAGGAACAGCAGAAAAAAAAATTGTTCTTTAATAATTAATTTTTGGTAACCTTAATTATTGTAATATATAAAATGAATAAATATGTAAATATTGATTACCTTGATAGAAAGGAATACTTTATAATACATTTCCTATTACTCCAAAACATTTTTTTTTTAAATCTGTATATTATGGTGAATGTTTATGTTTTATTTTTCTGTTTGCCACTGAATTTTTTTGTTCGTTTTGTTTATCACATTAAATTGTTCAATAACAATTTTTTTTATTATATTTTTTTACTTTGTTGAACGTTTAATATCTGCTTACAAATCTACATTAATTTGTAGTCGATTACGTTAGGATTATACGAGTATTATTTTGAGCTATCAAGTTGGCGATTCAAATCAAAATCTCGCATTGCAATTCATCTGAAAGTATTCACTCCATTGAACTTATGCGCTCCGGTTTCCAAATATTAAAACCATATTATAACGCAATCAAGAATTCGGTATTGTATCGCCGTGAGACGCGGCCGCGGAAGGGTAGAGGGTGGAGAGGGCGAGGAAAGATGACGCGGGGTGAAAGAGAGGCTTGATCAACCCGCGTTCGTTTATCGTTTTAATCAAAGAGAATGTTTAATGACAGATATATGTTATATTTGTGGGGGTGCTTCTCTTTGTGTTTTTAGCATGAAGATTAACACCCCAATAGATACTCCGAGGGTGCTGCGGCCTTTGAAAATTATCGATTCGTTCATTAGAATGAAAAATATAGCACCATGATATAAATCTGGTGCATATCACAATATTTTTTTGAAATAACCAGATAAATTTTTCATTGCTGTTACATAAAAGATAATGTGATCAGTCATACCTTTTAAATGGTAGTCCAGGAACAATGGAATATTGCAGTATAGGAAAACCCCTAAAACCTATATTTATTTATTTATTTCACATAAACTTTATATTTTTCTTTTCTATATGAACACTTCACTGGGCATATCCCGTGTCGAGGCATTTCACATATTTTCATATTTCATATTTCACCTGTCCTACCTAAAATCCTGAAAAAGGAAACCAAGTGGAGATTAGTCCGCCTCGTAGTATAGTGGTTGATGCGTTCGCCGACTATGCCCATGATCCCAGATTCGATTGACGTAATATATTTGTTTAGTGTGATTTTTTTTACACACCGATATTTTAGTATCCTTGGACTGGCACGTGTAGCGGATCAAAGTACGCTGCATCTGGGATACTAATTCAATGCCCTTATGCACCACTAGCTGTGAATAGGGGTAAAACGAATCTTTAAACTTAACATGTAAAAATTTTAACTGAGAAATACTTCATCCATATTTTTTTCAAATTGAACTGACATGAAAATGAATTGTTTTGCAAACAAGATTTTATTTTTGTTTTCCCTTATAAGCTTATGTTTTTTACCTCTCAAACTTAAAAAAAATGTTTGGGAAACTTTATACCCAACTAAAAGATGCCTACATTGTCGAAAGCGTTCGTTGTTCGGTTATAAAATTTAATTGATCCGTATAAATCTTTTTATTTATGAATTATTGTTACTATTTATAACTGGAGTGTACCTTTTGCGGTATTACGCTAAAGACGTAAGGAGCATTCTAATCGAATCGAACCCTTTCAATAATCGAGTTCAATTTACTCCAGGCAATCGGGATTTCCACTAGTGGAATCTGAAACTCAAAACAATCCATATTTTGTGCGGCGCGTTCCACTGGTGAAATCGGAATCACGAACGAATTGTATTGAGCGCTGGTATCACATTTCAGTTGAAAGGAAGGATTTCATTTGTTCTCGATGTACGAAGACAACGCTTTGTCGATGCACTCTGAAGTGCGCCGATAATATGTCTGGGTATTATAATCCTATTAGAAAACCACACCTACTTCTATTCAATTCAGAATTGAAATATTCATAATAATACGTTTGTATTCGCTGTTCGTCTAAATGTGTGCATCGTCAAGTTCTTGCAAATCTTAAATATTCGAAAAAAAAACATTTTTTTTTTTTTTATTATTTTTTTTTTTATTTCTTAAGTTAGCTTATATTAAAACTAATATAAACTATTATGTACATTTACATCATCTATATATATTTACATTTCCTTACAGTAACTTATACATTTATTTTTAAATTCTTTCAGACACTTTTCATTCTTCATACATTCAGGCATCTCATCATACATTTTTAAACCCTTATACATCAAACAATTTTGCGACTCAGCTCTTTTCAATAATGGTAGTCTTATTTTATCCTTTTGTCTACTAGCATATTCATGACAATTTTTGTTTAAGACAACTTTATCCTTAAAATATTTTGGTAATTTATCGTGAAAAAATTTATGTATAAATATCAACATATTAAATTTAAGTCTCCTTCTTACAGATAACCATTTCAGTTCATCTCTCATTTTTTTTACATTGCTATATTTATTTTTCTTAAGAACTATTCTCATCGCTTTATTTTGTAAAATTTCTAATGATAAGGCAAATGCTAAAAGCATCTATGTATGTGCCAATATAATATTTATTTATTTACTTATAGGCAGAGTCTGAAGATGCCCATTAGAGGGTAAAAGCGCTAATTGATCAAACAAATAAGTGAAAGTGTACCAAGTATTTTTAAAGCAATAACTTACATGTAAATTATAAGTTATTATATCATTACTTAAAGGCAGTTTATTACACATTATTTGAGACATAAGTCCCAACTCCATGGGACTAAAAGTCCTGTGTTGAGTTAGGACGAGCAATTAGTTAACACCACACCAGTTAATAACAATAAAAATATATATATTTGGCGCATCATCAATATGATAAACAGTAAACTCAAATATTCGGAAAATCTTTAAGGAGTTTCTCACTCAAACCCCTCCCACTAAGGAAAATCCAGTTCTTAACTCCTCTCTTAAAAATAGTTTTTGCCCTTGAGAGCTTAATACGCTCTTA
>NW_028280317.1:0-118314 GCF_059751315.1 Micrasema longulum
TGCCCAAGACGATCCAAGCGCATTTAGCCATAAGCGAAGATGACTGGGATAGGCAAGCGACGATAGCAGATCGCCTAATACAGGTGTACACACAGGATAATGTAGCGGTAGTAGGTACCAACAATAAAAATAACATTTGTAGTTTAGAACAGTCCGTACAAGCTCTAACCCATAAGGTAGAGAGTTTATTTCACACAATCAACAAACAGCATAGTCACAACAACAATAACAATAGATTCAAACACACAACAAGTAACAGCAGTAACAATTTCAATAACAACAAATACAACAACAATTTCAACAAAACAAGCTATAGGGCCAACGGAAATAACAAGAAAACTATTCTTTGTTACTTCCACACAAAATTTGGCGATCAAGCTAAGAAATGCGTCACACCATGTGAATTTAAACCGCATCTAGCTTCAAAAAACTAGATGGTCGAATCATAGCGGAGGCGGCTGATTCAACCAACACAACACGTCTCTTTGTTAAAGATCGTGATACCGGTGTGTCATACCTCGTTGACTCCGGATCGGAAATATCATTAATTCCTAGATCTTTACACAAACGCCATGGAGAAAAGTCTAAGCTAATTCTCTATGCAGCGAACGGGACTACGATCCAGAATTTCGGAGTTACCACGGTAACACTGAATCTGGGATGTAAACAAATGTTTACATGGAAGTTTATAATAGCGGATACGACACGCCCTATTATAGGAGCAGATTTTCTCCACAACTTCCACCTGTTAGTAGATGTTAGGAACAAACGGTTAGTAGACAATACAAACGGCAAGATAGTCAGAGCATTTGACATCTCCACAAACAACAACATAACATGTTCCATATCATTAACAGACAAAACCAACATTTACCACTCACTCATATTGAAGTATCCACAACTAGTAGATATCAATAAACCATACGCAGGGCTGGATAAACACAACACAATCCACCATATAGATACCCGTGGCAAACCCGTTATGTGTAAGACTCGTCGGCTGTCCCCAGAACTACTGAGGCAGGCGAAGCAAGAGTTCGATCACATGGTGGCTCAAGGTATTTGTAGACCCTCCAAGAGTGAGTGGGCCTCTCCATTGCATATGGTGAAGAAGAGCGATGGTACTTATCGCCCTTGTGGCGATTACCGTAGCTTAAACGCACAGACGGTACCTGATCGTTATTCCTTGCCACATATCCACGATATATGCAATGACTTATTTAACTGTAAAATTTTTTCCAAAATTGACTTACAACGAGCATATCACCAAATTCCAATTAATGAAACTGACATTAAAAAGACAGCTATAACCACACCATTCGGGTTATTTGAATTTGTAAGAATGCCATTCGGACTATCATGCGCTGCACAAACATTCCAACGGCACATCAACGAAGTCACAAGAGGTCTAGAAGGAGTACACGCATATATCGACGATATATTGATCGCTTCACCAGACGAAGAAACACATGTGGAACACTTAAAAGCTTTGTTCCAGCGACTTCAAGATCATGGAATGGTGGTAAACCCATCTAAATGCGAGTTTGCCAAGAAAACACTGTTATTTCTTGGTTATGAAATTTCGGCTGAAGGCATCGGACCCTCGCCAACAAAAGTGGAAGCCATCACGAACCTCAACAAGCCAGAAACCATTAAGCAGTTGAGAAGATTCTTGGCCATGGGAAACTTCTACCGAAGATTCATACCACGAGCAGCACACAAATTGATACGACTACACGATTACCTCAAGGGAGCAAAAAAGAATGACAACAGAAAAGTAGAGTGGAACGAAGTCACTACACACGATTTCGAAGAGGTCAAGAACTCGCTGATCAACGCCACTAAGCTTAGCTACCCAGAGGAAAGCAGCAAGATGTCAGTGTGGACAGACGCCTCAGATTACGCAATCGGAGGCGTGCTACAACAAACCACAGACGGCATCAACTACAAACCGATAAGTTTCTTCTCAAAAAAGTTGAACAAGGCTCAGTGTTCATATAGTACGTACGACAGGGAACTACTAGCCATTTTTGAGACTGTAAGGTACTTTCAACATTATCTGGAGGGCAGAGAATTCTGTATATACACGGACCATAAACCACTACAATTCGTGTTTAGAAGGAAAAGTCACGACAAAGAAAGCCCCAGACAACTCAGATATCTAGACTACATCTCACAGTTCAGCACGGACATCAAATACATAAAAGGAGAAGACAACGTCGTCGCCGATACCTTATCAAGAATCGACATGATCGAACAAGAGGCAAACATATCGTTCGAAAAGATCCATAAAGAACAAAGGCAGGACAACGAACTACTCGCACTCTTGGACGACAAGAACACTGCTCTGAACCTGATCAAAACCAACATGCAGGGACAAGAAATCGTCTTCGATCTCAACAAAGGCAACATGCGACCGTACATCCCAAAAACGCTACAGAGATCTTTCTTCAACCAAGTGCATAACCTCAACCATGCAGGAGCCGACGCCACGACCAAGACCATCAGTCAAAGAGGCGTCTGGAAAAATATGAAAGCAGACTGCGCAGCTTGGACGAAGGCCTGCATACCCTGTCAGAAGAGCAAAGTCAACAAACACACGAGGACACCGATCATCAAGATCGACATGCCGAGACAGAAATTCTGCGTGGTCCATGTCGACCTCATCGGACCTTTTCCACCATCAGAGGGACTGAGGTACTGCCTCACATGTATCGACCGATACACTCGATGGGCGGAAGTAATCCCTATCGCAGATATCCAGACCCACACAATCATCAGAGCCATCTGGGACAACTGGATTGCGAGATACGGCGTACCGGAGAAAATTATAACTGATCAGGGTAGGCAATTCATGTCTACGGACTTTAACTTGTTTTGTTCCAGATCAGGCATAGCACACTCCAACACGACGCCTTACCATCCACAAAGTAATGGCATGATCGAGCGATTTCATAGAACGCTGAAGACGGCCATTAAAGCTCACCACCCTGTTCCGTGGACAAAATCGATCAGCACCATACTACTCGGACTGAGGGCCACACTGCGCACGAATGCAGAGCACTCAGTAGCAGAGATGCTGTATGGGTGCAAACTAAAGTTACCAGCAGACATCCTGGAGCAGACGAACGACTACATTGACCCGGACTCCTACACTAGGCAACTGGTAAATTTCATGCAAAACGTCAAACCAAGGCCAGTCGAGCACCACAATAAAGGTAACGTTTTCATCCACCCGGAACTAAAGAGAGCCACACACTTGTTTCTGAGGGACGACAGAGTGTACAAACCCCTGATGCCGAACTACAAGGGGCCCTACAAGGTCATCACCAGGGCGGAAAAGACGGTAACACTGGACGTGGATGGCGAACATAAAAAGGTTTCGCTGGACAGGTGCAAGCCGGCGTTCCAGACAGCGGAAGAACGAGCCAGTCCAGCAGAAACGGAAACACCAACAGAACAACCGGCATACACAACGCGTAGCGGCAGGAGGGGGATACAGCGTCAGTTTTGAAAAACAGATTTCAAAACTTGGAAGGGGGCTGTGTGGCGGGTCGACAACGACGGCACGAGCCGAACATTGCCGAACGCCGACGTAGAGCGTACGAACAGGCCAAACCGGCTTGGAGAATACTACCGGATTCCGACCTCACCGCACGCGTCTTCGAGGCACAAAATTACCGCCAATTTAGATTTACCAACTTCATTTTATTTTGCCTAATATAGTTATTAGAATCCTTCTTTCAATGTGTTAGCTTCAGTAGTTTAGTTTCGTGAATAAATCTTTGTGTAAAACGTAAGTACCCTGTTTTACTTGCTCTCATTCTGTGCACCCACATAACTTTGTACATCACAAAATTAGGCCACCAACTAGGTGTCGACAATGTAAAGCAATAAGCAGTAAAAAATCCGTGCAAAAACAATAGATATAATGCTTTTTAGTGTTTTTTAGCAATAACACAATATCTAGAGCTCCATCAGCAAAAAACTCAGTGTAGATATGACACAATCAGGTTTTATGCTTTAGAAACAATTGACATGCTCATGATTAATTGCAGTTTTTTTTTTATTTGCATAAATTTGATAAATACTGAAAAGTGTCGTATCTCAAAATCTGACTGTTGCAAATGACTGCCTTTTTACCTTTAATCTGATCTGGCAAAATTTACGTAACAATTTAATGGAACTTTACATGCGTATGTATCAGTGACGATGATCAATAAAAATGAAACATATATCAACAATAATTACTGATTTATTAGAAACGTAGAACGGAGATGGACCCTTTATGCATTTTCGAAATATACAATGCTATACGTGAGTGGTCGGCAGACCGCGGCTCAGCGCAAGTTACACTTTTTGTTCAAATTATTTAGTTTACTGGTTTTATAGAAGAACTTCCAGGACTATGTCCTTTTGAATTATTGAGGATATTGCAAATACTGTAATCGAATGCACGGAAGAGCATCATTTTAGACTTGATGAAATTATTTCAATTTCAACATATGGAGCTAAAATTATGACCGAAGTAAGAATGTTTTTTTTTCTATTTTCGAAGCAAAAAATAATAACGAAATGCTTTTTTACTATTGCATCAGTCATCAAGAGGCGAAAAATTTCAAATGTTATGGATTTGGTGATCAAGATTGTCCACACAGTTGTCGTTAAATTTCCTATACACCACTCATTTAAAGTATGTTTACTCAATAACAGAGAGTAAATACGAAGATCTTTACTGCATAATAAGGTTCGTTGGCTTTAAAGAGGAAACAGTTTATCGAAAAGAATTTTGGCTCTCAAAGGAAATCTTAATCGTCGTTATGCTGATCTTTGGCTCTTTTGACTAATGAGTTAGCCGACCACTGCCATAAGTGATGTCCCATCTCTGTTGCAATCAATTTTTTTTCATGTTCCCAACCATGTGATCAGTAGTCGAAATTCGCTATTTATTCAATCTTCCAAGAGCAACTTTTGTTTTCATGTCACATTGTCCAGAATGTGTAGATTAGCCAATTCGTCACACAACTTGGTATTCTTTGGGATAGATCTTCCGGTTTCTCGTAGTGTGGGATGAAGACGGATTGGCATTGTTTAGCTTGAAGTCTTATATATGTATGTTGAGCGTGTTTATGAATATATGGCATAGCGTTATTTTATAGCCCCTATTTGTCTGCTATTTATGTTCTTTTTGTTCAGTTTCTTGTATGTATGTTTTTTCACATAAATGTTGTAATTGGCTTAGGCCGTATACGGGTGTTCTTTAAACCCTGTCACATCCGAAACCACGATGATCAGTATAAACAAGAAGACATATTGGCACATATATTTTTTTATGTGCCAATATGTCTTCTTAATAATATTTATTTAATAATATTTTTTTAGAATGCATAAAATTAAAAAAAATACATAAAAAAAAAACAAATGGTTGCTAACTTCAGCAGGGGAGAAACGAGGAGGGGGGAGTCTGACTCACCATTAACCGCGCGGCCGCGCCCCCTCGCTTCTCCCCTGCAGAAGTAACCAACCATTTGTTCTTTTTAATATTTTATTTTTACAAATTTTCTTTGTTCTTAATATTTTTTTAAATATGTTTGTATGTCTTCTTGCCCATACTGATCGTCGTGGTTTCGGATGTGACAGGGTTTAAAGAACATCCTGTATATAATAAATAAATAATTCCGTGGAAAATTCACGATTCTGGTCACGTTTGAACGTCATAGGTATCATACGTCGCCAGACCGCTTTCATACAAAAAACTATATTAATCACCTTCTGAAAAAGGTGTCGATCACAAAAACGGCATTTCTCAATCTGCAAAAAACACCCACCGCACTAGAAAAATCTTGCCCAAATGGTTCTTTAAAAATCATTAAAACTGGTCAAATACATAATCAGTTTTTTTTTGTAATATGAAAAAAAATACTCATGTATTCATTGCTTATCGTTTGTTAAAGTCAAAAACATTCCAACTGTTGTGTAGATTTCATAATTCACTATTTTTACAAAATCACTATTATCTCAGTTTCACTTTTCCATGGCTGGCTGCTTTCTGTATAGCTACGTTCTATTGTGATTGGTCCCCATGAATAGTTCTCGCCCTCCAAACCCAGGTCTTTAAAGAGCCTGGCTACTGTGTGGAAGGCGTGAGTTTACATTTTGCTAAATCTCCCCCTCCAAGCCCAGATCCGTATCGGGCTATTAGGTAGGGGGCGAGCTCTTTAACATCCTCGGGTTTAACCAGTGGTTTCCCGAGGATGAGGCCACTTCTATGATGTAAAGCATTACATTAAAATATAATGTGTATAGGTGTTTCTTCATCTCATTTGCACTGCAGAACCTACATCTAGAAGTTTCGGAAAGGTTCATTCTATCAAGGTGTTTGTTCAATCAAGGTGACTGATCACCAAATGATCTGAACACGCTGTTACTCTGGACTCTGGATGCGGATAGATAAATTGAGGATATTGATGTATGGCGGCCTCCGTGGTGTAGTGGTTAAGACGCTTGACTTACACACGGAAGATTTCAGAAAAAAAAATATTCATTATAATTCATACCTACATAGTTTATAATTTTATTTTATATTTCATTAGCACCTAATATAAATTATTGAATTTAGGGATCATGCACGATAAAAAAATATCGTATTTAAAAAAATAAATTAAACTTTGTTATTTTTTTTAAGCCGGTTTTTAGCGCGTTGTGGTGAGTTTGTTTCTGGTACTCAATGTGTCTCGATACTGGTTTGAAAATAATAAATAAATCCCAAATCGCCATGTAGGGCGAATATCGCGTTATCATAAAACCAATAAACACGATAAAATATCGCATTAAAAAAAATAATTATATTTTGTTATTTTTTAAGCCGGTTTTTACCACGTTGTGGTGAGTTTGTTTCTGGTAATCAATGCGTCTCCATGCTGGTTTGAAAATAATAAATAAATCCCAAATCGCCACGTAGGGCGAATATCGCGTTATCATAAAACCAATAAACACGATAAAATATCGCATTGAAAAAAATAAATTATACTTTGTTTTTTTTAAGCCGGTTTTTACCACGTTTTGGTGAGTTTGTTTCTGGTAATCAATGCGTCTCGATGCTGGTTTGAAAATAATAAATAAATCCCAAATCGCCACGTAGGGCGAATATCGCGTTATCACAATACCAATAAACACTATAAAATATCGTTTTTCGAAAAAACGATACAACTTTGTTATTTTATGTCGGTTTTTAAGCGTGTTATGGTGAGTTTGTTTCTGGTAATCAATGCGTTTTGTTACTGCTTTTATTTTTTTTAAACCCAAATCGCCACGTGGGGCGTATCGTGTTTTCAAAAAACGATCCTCTGTGATAGTAAATGTTTTTTTTTTTTAAATATGTCGGAGTTGCTTTATTTTTTACCTTGCTTATAATATATTTATTTAAATTTTTGTACATAATGTTATTTGTACATTGGCGGGCTTATTGCCAAATGGCAATTTCTTCCAACCAACCCATAAAATAAAAGTTTTATTTTTATAATTCAAGTTACAGAACATATTCAATAGAAAAAAAAAGATTAAAAAGTTAAAAATAGAAATAAACGTATTTGTTTATAAATAACCTTAAATCAAAACTATTACTCAATGGGAAAAAGGAAAAAAGAGGAAAGAAGAAAAGGGAAAGGAGGAGAGATTAAGGAAGAGAAAGGAGATGTTTCTTCAGACGTGATTTAAACAGAGATTCTGTAGTAACATCTTTGACGGTGGATGGGAGATGATTCCACAGTCGAGCCGCATGGACACTATATGAGTTAGAGAAGAAAGAGGAATTGTGGATGGGTATTAAGAGAGTGCCTTGAGAATTAGAACGAAGAGGTAAACCATGAACTGATAAGCGTTGAAATTTTTCACGCAGGTATATAGGAGCGTTAGGACTATGAAGTACATTAAACAGAAGTGAGAGGGAGTGATAGTCTTTCCGCTGTCTTATTTTGAGCCATTTCAGTTGCCTACGATAATCAGAAATGTGGTCATATTTCCTAAGACCAAAAATGTACCTTATGCATGTATTCTAAAGTCGTTCAAGTTTATCGAGTTGCTCACAGCTTAAATCAGTCATGGAAACATCAGCGTAATATAGAATGGGTAGTAGTAATGCTTGTACAAGGGTGCATTTAGTATTAATGAGTAAGAATTTTCGCAACCTTCTAAGTGAGTGTAGACTGAAAAATATTTTGCGGCTTAATTCATTAGTAGAGCTCGCCAGCAGAGATGTTCATCCATTTGTACTCCTAGATTTTTTACGGATTTCCTGTATTGAATATTGGTACCATTTGGGCAATAAGAGGATTAAGTGAAGGTATGTCTAGCTTACTAAGCAATCTTTGACTACCCGCAAACATAATTTGTGTTTTAGATGGATTTATTAGTAAACCATACTCTTTTGTCCATGTTGACACCCAATTTAGTGTATTAGACATCGATTCTATTGCTTCGCTGGTGTTTTCAGGTCTGCAATGAAGATATAATTGTAAATCATCTGCATAGAGATGATATGAACAATTGAGACAGTCTGCAATCGGATTAATAAACAGGGAAAATAGTAATGGTGATAAAACTTCACCTTGAGGTACTCCAGCGGCAATATCAACCCATTCCGATTGATGATCTGGTGTTTTGATGCACTGTTGTCTAGCTCGTAAATACGATCCAAACCATTTTATAACCGGTTGTGTCATATTAAGTGTTTTAAGCCTAGCCAACGAAATCCACAGAGTTGAAAGCGTTGCTAAAGTCGAGTAATGTTATCAAGGATAGCATTTTATTATTTAGGTTTATATAAAGGTGTATAAAAAGGTGGATTTCTTTGCAATTAAATTTCTTTAAATTTATCTAAACTGTTAGGATCAGGAGGGATATACTTATGTGGACCAATCGGGAACATCTCAGAATTTTCTCATGTGGAGAGGAAAGCACTTAAAACTCTTCAGGAGAAGCCGGCCTGTTGGCAGTAGTCAACAGGCCTTCCGTACCACTAGAGGAGTGTTCGGCATTTTGTTCCCTACTTCGGTTTATTTTACCAATTGCCTGCCCTATATGGACCATGTATGATACTACCTCTCGTGTGAGTTCTTTATTACCCATCACCGATGGGATGTTGCGTAGATCCTCGCCCAGGCTTCCGCATCGCGCCTCCAGCTGTTGTCTTTGAAAGCTGAAAAAGGGGCAATGCATTAACAGGTGAGGGACATCATGAGGAGTTTCATCGTCGCATGGGCAGCTGTCAATCTCGGAGAGCTTGAAGCGATGCAGGTAGCTCATGAACCCACCATGACCCGTAAGTATCTGGGTGAGCTCGTAGCCAGCATTCTTTATTCTCCCGAAATCATAGGCATGGAGAATGGTAGGGAAAAACATTTTAGTTATACTTCCGGTAGTCTCACTCAAATAACGATCGTTCCAGAGTTGAAGGGTCCTGCTTCTTATTTTCCTTTTGGCAAAACTGAGCGGGAAATCTGTGAAATCGGGGGCGATAATAAAT
Organism: Micrasema longulum; assembly: GCF_059751315.1. Lineage (NCBI taxonomy): Eukaryota > Metazoa > Arthropoda > Insecta > Trichoptera > Brachycentridae > Micrasema > Micrasema longulum. Next base: position 9,524 of record NW_028280317.1, read on the forward strand.
GTTTAGCTTCGACGGTTTTTTTAATGTTTATTTATATTTGTTCATGTATAGATGTTTTGTTTTTCATTTTGTAAGTAGGCTCGAGCCGTGTGTAAAGTAAATAAAAAAATCTTAAAGTGAAAAATCATTCTGTTTCTCGAGTTATGATTCAAACGAAAACCATTTAATTACAAATGCAAGTGGTAATGTTATAATGAAGAATTGCAGTAATAGTCGTTTCTGTCTCTGCTTTGTGTGGGACTGAAGGTAATCTACATCGCTGAGAAATAACACAGTTGCGGTAATAGCAACATACTTGGTACGCTAGGCTTAGATGTGACAAAATGCAATAGATGACAGAGTTATTAACCCGCCAGGACTGCAATTTAAAATACAATCAATATTTAAAGCGAATTTTTACGATTCTAATTATATAAACCATAGAATTAAGAAGAGTCCAGAGCGTAGAATCATGTTTAAATACACCGGACTGTGTCCAAAATCCCCCCACTTTGCTCTACTTTCGCCGCGTGCATTCGTGATATCGCCACGTAATGTTGCACCATGGGAAAAAATACAATCATAACACAAATGTAAAATAAAAAAGCGATCTGTTTCTCTTAAATTTTATTGTGCACGCGGAACTATTGATTGACACAACATAGTAGATAAGTAAAAGGTCATTTAATAAAAGTAATTGAATTAATAAATTTAGATTTTTAGATTTATTTCAACAGAGAGGGAAAAAGTTTTCGAGAAGAAATTTGGAAGTCTAGGCATTTACAGGGCTTATGACCTGTCATTGGCTGGTTTAAGTGGCCACTTTACACACTGTGTAACATTCACCATTCTGCCCATGTTTGAACATCCACATTTCCTCAACTCTTCCATCTGTTGACTTTTGTGAAGTGAAAGAGCTGAAACCTTTATCACGTGGGTGAGATTCATCCGGCTGAACCAAATCACCTACTAGGCAACGCCTGGAAACAATTTTCCAATTTTTATACTTCTTCTTTTACCAGGTAGTAATTCAACAATGTTTGATTATGTCCAAATGCTTGCAGACTGGCTGGATTTCCTCCCTAGGGAGTTGTTTATATTTAGATTTATTTCAACAGAGAGGGAAAAAGTTTTCGAGAAGAAATTTGGAAGTCTAGGCATTTACAGGGCTTATGACCTGTCATTGGCTGGTTTAAGTGGCCACTTTACACACTGTGTAACATTCACCATTCTGCCCATGTTTGAACATCCACATTTCCTCAACTCTTCCATCTGTTGACTTTTGTGAAGTGAAAGAGCTGAAACCTTTTGAAACATTTCTTCTCGAAAACTTTTTCCCTCTCTGTTGAAATAAATCTAAATATGAACAACTCCCTAGGGAGGAAATCCAGCCAGTCTGCAAGCATTTGGACATAATCAAACATTGTTGAATTACTACCTGGTAAAAGAAGAAGTATAAAAATTGGAAAATTGTTTCCAGGCGTTGCCTAGTAGGTGATTTGGTTCAGCCGGATGAATCTCACCCACGTGATGAACAACTCCCTAGGGAGGAAATCCAGCCAGTCTGCAAGCATTTGGACATAATCAAACATTGTTGAATAAATTTTGAACTTAAAATATAAAACAAATTTTATTTTACAATAGAAACAGATAATTTTTATGTCATGTTAAATAATATTTGATGTTTTAAAGATAATATCGGTCAAATGTCTACCGCAGAGTTGTTTAATCCGAGGTCCAATTTTCATTAGTTCTCTCATTAGATGAGCAAAGTAGGGTAAAAAAAATTACTACCCTGGCAACACCAACGAAATGTCTGTTTTGATTTCTTCGACAATCTGTCAGATTGAAAAATAATTCAATTTTTAAGTTATGTATTTGCTACTTGCACATTCATTTGCTAATTACATATGAAATGTGATTGCATCCTGTTTCTTTAAAATCCTAGCAGTATGTCTACACTTTAAAAGGACACAACCCGGCATAGTTGAATTCAAATCAGGAGTTGCGTACCGAGCTACGTCAAAATGAAACTAATGGGTCAAAAAGTAAAACTACCTACTCATTTATGAATAGTTAAGTCACCTTCTGTTTGATGCTCATATGCGGTTTCTGGACTATTCTTAATTTTATGGATATAACTATCAATGTATTTAACTGTGTTTTTTATTTTTTAAATTTATTTATTTAATCCAATATAAAATACAAATACATAGTTAACAAAAATGTTTATACAATAGGTAGGTACATTCAATATATAAATATATATTTTTTTAATGGATATAGCCACTCCACTGGCCCACAGGCACGTTCCGGAGTGTCAGTGTATTATTTATTTATACATAATTGTACATAATTTCACATCAATTGTGTAAAAATTCAAAAGAAATAAAAAAAAAAGAATTAAAACATACCTACATCAATAAAATGAAAAAGGATTTTCAAGAAACTAAAATTACACTCTTATATATGAAACATATTCCTCAGCTTCCTGTTTAGTCTTTTTAGCAATCCATTTATGTACTCTAGTCTTTATCTATAAATTTCTGGTTCCAAAATGAGCATATGCAAAACGGCTCGCAGTTGGCATCACGTCATTTTGACGTCATGCGTTATGACCGCCAAATGCACTTCTAACAAATATTGCGTACACGTTTGGTGCCAAAACGTCATACGTGCCGTTTGTTCTACAGGGCGCGTAACGTTCATTTTCGGATAATTAAAAATATACATATTTTAAACCTTCGTAGAAAATTAATCACACGAAAACAATATTGGTACCGTTACCATCGTAATTTTTTGCTTATTTATAAATAAAAATAATTTAAAATCGTGAAAAGATCCTATTTTAAACGGTATCGTCGTCAGTATGTATCGAGACTATGGGTTCTAAAAAATGTACCTGCTTTTTAATAACAGTTTCAGAAAAATAAAAAAAAACCTTTAAAAAAAGAAAACTAAATCACCAAGCGCAGAAGTAAATAAAAAAAAACATTTTGCTTCGCGCGAAAAATTCACCGCTCCGTACCGCGCTTCGCCCTAACAATATCTACCTACTCGTATTATAATCTTCCAAGAAATAAGTACATACACATATACGCATGAAATCTTCCCGGACCGTCTCCACTCCACCCACACCTGTGCAGTCCCAAAATTTTAAACAGCACGAAGTCGCTACCGTTATAAAAGAACACAAAAAACTGAAGGTGTTTCCACAATGGAGTAGCAAATTAAACTGAAACAGTGTCATAACTAGTTGTGATCTTTAAGACATTAAAAAAAAAACGGCAAAACATCACCGTTTAAAAAAAAACTGTTAGCCTACACCGTTTGAAAACAACTGCGTTTCAAACAAACCCAGTTAAAATTTTGCTGGGCGCTTTTTTAAAGTTTTTGACCCATCCACCCAGACTCCATACAATACTATCAGAATTTACATACAGTAATGAGGCACTTAGTCATCTCACAATTATGCCTTAAATAATACGATATTTTAAAACGGTTTTATATTTTTTATGATATTCCAAGCTTACTCAGTGGCTCAATTTGTGTAAGAGTTAGTGTAAATAAATAGGCCCGCCTAATTAACCTAACCTATATGTATTGTCATGATTAATACATCATTAAACTTGAAATGATGTATAAATATTATTAATATGTAAAACATTAACTTTGTGGTCAAACATTTTACTAAATGTTATTAAATATTTGTATATGACCACCTATCGACTTTTCTATGTCTACCGGTTTCGAGACGTACCCGTCTCTTCGTCAGGACACCAATTAAACCAATATGCAAACTAACATGCAAAACCACTATACACCTTCACCATAGTTGTTGCACAAAAATATTAAACCAAGACGACATGAATTTTAATAAGCACGTGCACTGATTAGGACAAACATGCACTGATCAAATTTTGAAAATATTCTGTTGTTTGAGAATTAATAAAAAAAGTAGAGGGGGTGGAGGGAGGGGGTAAGCTTTATAGGTTTAATAGGGTGACCATTACAGCGGAACATCGTACAAAGGACTATATTGGAAGTTTGTTTGATTATGCGTTATCTACGCGCGCTTTTGCGTTCAGAATAACACCCCTGGTGCTGACTAGGGATGGGCGTTTCGGTTATTTATAAGAAGTAGGAGTAAAAGTTATCATTTCACAAACTAAACTGTTTTGTGGAACTGTTTCTAAATATCTGTTTAGAGCAGCATGGGCGAAAAATATATGTTACTAGCAAAGAGCTGCAATAGTTTTACAACGATTTATTAAACGAAACTATTAACTAAGCCTTAAACTATTTTTAAGAAATTCACCAAAACTGTTTTTTTTTTTCTAGTAACAGTTTATTTTTTCTGAAGCTGACATCTGTTTTGGAAGAATAACTGTTTTAAAATAATTCTTATGTATCCAAGCGAAGTATGGAATTTAAAGAAACCACATTATAATTATTGCAGAACGTAAAATTTTATCGTACCGTATTTATTTAATTGAATTCCAACTGATCTTATTTTGAATATTTGATGTAGCAAGAATTTTTTTGTGTCCAGGCGGATGATGAATACAGTTCTTTTTGTGAAATAAAACCAGAACCATGGAAGATTGTTTAGTGTGGATTCGATTCCTGGGAAGGTCGACATGAAATATTTATTTATAAGGTAGCTTAGTAGCAACCATACCTAAGTCACGATCTAATTAAATTTATAATTATAATTCTTTTAATTAAGCACATTGAAATAAACAGTAACCTTAATTCAGCGTAAATATTTGTACTCTCATGTACTGCGTCGCTTAATTATTTCACAATTATAATAATCATTGTTTAAGCAGTAGGTTTAATAAAAGTCAGGGAATGTTTTAATTTAGTGATTAAGTTCACTGTCATCATCATCATCATCCACTTATCCGAACCTGGGCCCTGATTACAGTGGGAAGTTGACGGGAGTTATTTCAGTTGTCTATAAAATACGATATTTATTTTTTTTAAATCATGTAATACAAAGGATAATATAAATAAATTACATTCCCAGGAGTTACTCTAACTGAACTCTGAACTTATTATTTAAAAAATTATTATATATTATTTAAAAACTTATTATAAAAAAACATTTTTAAAGCATGTATTATACAGGGTGTTCTTTAAACCCGGTCACATCCGAAACCACGATGATCAGTATGAGCAATTTTATTCGTTCTAATAATTTATTTTAATGTGCCAATATGTCTTCTTGGTCATACTGATCATCGTGGTTTCGGATGTGCCAGGGTTTAAAGAACACCCTGTATAAAGGGACATTGTCGGCCTCGTGGTGTAACGATCAGTGCATTTGCCTACCTTGCAAGAGGTCTCGGGTTCGATTCCCGATATGGTTGATTTGAAATATTTATTTAAATCTGAAATTTACTTAAAAACTTAAACTTCACTTAACCTTTTTATAAGGCAAATTAATTATTTTATTATTTGAATTTTAAATGTTATGCCCATATAAAATAATTTTGATAAAAAATATGAACAATATTCTTTAGATTTTCAGAAAAACTAAATTTTTCATCGGTCAATATATTTACCAATGATTGTTAAGTTATGTTAGAAAAAAAATACACAGATATTCTTTACAAAATTTTATTATTGAATATAGACAATTACAAATACAAGTATAAATATCAGAAATTACATTTTTTTATAACCGTTTTGACAGCGGCATAAACACATGGATTTCTAGGTAACCGCGCCAACTTCACGCGGTTAGAACAATAACTTAATTGTAAATGTCCAACTTTTGAAGTATCAAGATATTTGTTTTTGAAAGTTTCAAACGGTTGCTGCAAACCTTCGGTCTAAAGTTAAATAAAGAGCTTGGCCGACAGGAATTATGCAACAAGGTAGTGGTCGTTTTTATCTATGGACATTCATCGTTATTGTCAATTATTGCTGTGAATGTTATTGACGCTCAGCATTCTAGTCGTGCAGCCTTATTTATAAAAATAATTTACCCCGAAGCTGACAGCGATTTTGTTTAGTTTTTAACCTTTCCGAACCTGAAATAAAAAAGTGATTCCAGGAAAATATCCCAGCAGAAATTCATACATTTTTTCATAAAATCATCTAAAATCCACTTTGTTTAAATGCAAAAAGGCGGCCTCCGCGGTGTAGTGGTTATTCGCTCGACTCGCCACGGAAGGTTCCGAGTTCGATTCCCGGTGACAACACGAAAGTCTTAGGTGATTTTTCCAAGGCTTGGGTGTTTTGTGATGTGATTCACCATTGTAATTGAGATGGCCTGTTGTGGTGCTAAAAATTAAAAAAAATAAAAAAATCGTCAGTAGTCCCGTAGCTCAATCACAAATAACTATCGACGTGCTTAAAAACATGCTAAGCAAACAATAAGAACATGCTTCAGTCATCGCAGTCGTAAGTCAACGCTTGTGTAATCTAATAGTCAACTCTCGTGTCGGTTAGTTTTTTTTCCCCGTAAATAACTACAGTTCATTGGCAGAAAATCGGCGTTTACTATAAAAAATAATACAATTTATTGCATTTGCAAAAAAGGAAGGAGTATCTAATACAAAAAGTGAAAATTAAACTACAATTTAAATCGGGTTGTGGTCCTGTGGCTAGTGTCTCGGACTCACGGACCAAAGGTCCGTGGTTCGAATCCCACTCTACCCCAACTCGATTCCATTTTCTAATAGTGAGTTATTTACAACTCGTTGAAAATGGCCCTCAAAATTAAATATTTGGGTAAATCATAAGAACGCAAATATTTCTTTTTAAAAAAAAAAAAAAAAAAATATTATGGCGACTGCTTTTCTTGACATTTGGCTCGCCAACCGCCGGCTAAATGCGGTAAATAGCATGATAAATAGTAAGTAAATTAATAAAAATGGCATTTTTTGAATATTTTCCATATTTACACCGGTGAAATTTAAACATGTGAACGTGATTCGTCGCGAAAGGTAAATATTTTGACATTTAATATTAGGCGTTCACGGATGTTACATTGTGATCGCGAATACGATAAACAACCATGGTGAGAAATTGTTATCACGTCGATAGTTATTGGTGATTGAGCTACAGATATGTGATATGTTTAAATCATCTCATTTGGTTTAAAAGTCGAAATGTTTTGGAAATTGCAAAATCACAAAATCTTGTTGCCTGAACATTTCGATCAGTGTGATTCCAGTGGTTTTTCCTATAAGGTACGGATATTATGACATATTTTATCTGCGTCCAAGCGGATGACAAATGCAGTTATTTGTGTGAAATAGAACCAGAACCCTGGACGAGTGCTTTTGACTCTATGGCTGTTCTCAGGTAAAAATCCTAGAGATGAAAATCGAGTGTGTTAATATAAACAGCTCCCCAGGGAGTTGAATCCAGTCTTTGTCTACAAAAAATTGGACAAACTCAAAATATTGTTGATGATACTACCTTACAGTCGTAGTGCAAATTCAGTGCCCTTTGCACCCGTAGGTATGGTTAGGAATGTGATGGTGATAGTGTATTGTTAACCTTGAGAGATCACTTGTGATCTAAGTAGATAATATAAATAGTTTCTTCTACACCCTACGTATACTAAATACACAATATTTACTGTTTATGAAATTTCAGTTTTTCATATATGTTCTATAAATTTTTAATATATATTTTTCAAAAATAGTCTTAAATTAAAGTCCTGCTGAGTTGCATACATACAACTCATCCGCAGGTTCTTGTAAATTACATCGATTATTTACACTTAACCTACATTAACAATAATTTTACTTGAAAAAACATTACATATTACATTATGGAAAATTAAAAACTATCACTAATACAAAAAACTTTTTTCTAATAAATATAATTTGAGCAAACGTCTCACTCCTGTATTTAACTCAGTATTTTTAATATTGTTTGTTAACATGTTAAATATTTTAGGATACTGTATTGCAGTGTCCTTTTGCCATATTTATTGCAATATCTAGGAACAGCTAGCTCTAGTAAAGCCATACTAGTAAACTTGGTGTTGTAATCATGTACCAACTTGTGTTTATACTCCGAGTTCGACGCATGCTGACAAATTAATTTGTACCAAAGAACATAGTTCGAACAGAGTTCGTTTATATACTTATTTAAATATACGCTAATAAATTAATTTTATCGCTCAATTATTAACGTATCTTTTCTACTTACTTTCGTTTTTAGAAATTATAAATTTTAACATATCGCTGTGGAAAGGCTGACGGAGTTAACCACATCTTTTCGCCATATTTTTCAACGTTTTGTTTTAAATACTCGTACATGAGACACAATCATAATCCTCTTACTTAATCTGAGCGTCGTGGTCTGTTTGGATTTCCAAAACTGCGATTTTTATTTATTATTTATCATGCTATTTATTGCATTAAGCCGGCGGTTGGCAAGCCGAATGTCAAGAAAATCAGTCGCCAAAGTAATTGTAAGTTAATTTCAACTTTTTTGTATTTGATACTCCTTACTATTTTGCAAATGTAATATATCGTATTATTTTTTTTATAGTAAACGCTGATTTTTTGCCAATGAACTGTATTTACTTACGAGGAAAACAAAAAAACAAACCGACACGATCGTTGACTTAAATATTACACACGCGTTGACTTATGACTGCGATAATTTTTAAATCACGTCTGAAGAAACATCTCCTTTCTCTTCGTCAATCTCTCCTCCGTTCCTCTTTCCTCTTTTTTCCTTTTTCCAATTGAGTAATAGTTTTGATTTTAGGTAATTTATAAACAAATACGTTTATTTCTTTTTTTATATATCCTTAGCTTTTTAATCTTTATTTTCTATGGAATATGTTCTGTAACTTGAATTATAAAAATTAAACTTTTATTTTATTGGTTGGTTGGAAAAAATGCCATTTGGCAATAAGCCCGCCAATGTACAAATAATATTATGTACAAAAAGTTAAATAAATAAAATAATGTAAGCATGCTCATTATTGTTCATTATGATCGCTCAAATGCTAAGCATATTTTTAAGCACGTCGATTGCTATTTGCAATTAAGCTACAGGCACTAGATATATGCTACGGCTTTTTTCTCCCGGATGCTGTCCTGGGACAAAAGGAGGGCAGCGTTCAATGAGGACCCCGTTAGGTCCTTTATTTGGTCGGTCCATCTTGTAAGAGACCTTCCACTTGCTCGCTAACACCCAGCTGCCTCTGTTACTTATTATATCATGTCTAGGATGATGCCAGTTTCCAAAAAGGTTGTCCTTAGGCCAAGAAGTATGAGCGGAAGTGATTCGATCCATGAAGATTGTAGTTGTGCCATAATAGCTGCTTTAAGGGTGCGGTGCTATCGCTCTTTCAGACCATTTATCAGACTCTTGTCCCATAGAAGGGAAGTGGTAAATTATAAATCTAAATAGTAGACTAACTCAAGAGAACCACGCACTGACCATGCTCTATGACCCGTGTCATCTGCTCTTAGGTCTGAGAGATTGTTAGGACGATTAGGGTCTTTGCATAGGATTGTTTCTACTGTTGGCATTATTATGTTATATTCAGTATTATAACGAGAAGTAATTTCGCCTGAGTTCGATAGGGATCATGTTAGGATCTGTGTTAGGGTTTTGCCAGTAGTGTCTTGATAATTTGATGTTCCTCTGTGATTTGGTATAGATACGTATTGTTTTTCTTATATTGCTTGAGTGCATGTTGTATTGGGCTAATTATTCAAATGTTTCCTATATGTATTTGGGTTTTGTGTCAATTGTTTTATTTGTTTGCATTACTACGTTCTTTTCTTCCTTTCCGAGGCGGGATCTGGAGCGTGCGGCCGCGGTCTCAATTTGAAACTATCACTGTATTCCTTCACTGTCATACTGGGGAATTAGAAAAAGGTGATTGTGCTGACCATGTGTATTTGATTGATCACAAATTGACAACAGTGCAGTGAGGGGTACAATAAAAGCCTTTGAAGTTCCTTTGTTTTGTTATTTTCGCGGTTTGATTGTAAAGAAATATTAAATTTTCGCTCAATTAGTTATTAAAAAATTGATAGTGATATGCGAAACCGAAGAAAAAAACGAGTCTTTATGAACAGTTTCGGGAAAGCGGTGGATGCTTTCATTGTATCAGACCATTTGATTGAGGGTGATTAGCAGTTGTCCGGATGTGTTTGATGCCGAAGCTGGTCATGAGTGACTTGAACAGGCTTGACTTAAATTGTCTGCCTTGATTCGTTGTTATTGTCTCTTGTGACGATTTCTGCCCTGATGTCTTTTTGTCTGGTCATTTGGAGAATCTGTCGAGAATCATGGTCGGTAGTTACTGAAACTCCTTGGCTGGTGGAAGAGGTCCTACTAAATTGATATTATTGTAGGTGAATCGTTGTTTAGTTTCTGCATATATCACGCCGGGGTCACCAATTATTTAGTGGAATCTGTTTCGTGTGGTTATGATAACTGTATAGAATTATTATTTTACCAAGGGTTTGTTCCAATATGGCGCGTATAAAATAAAAGATTTGAACTTTGAATCAGGTTGTGGTCCCGTGGCTAGTGTTGCGGTTTCACCGATCAGAGGTCTGAGGTTCGAACCCCACTCTACCCCAACCTGATTTCTATTTTCTAATAGTGGGTTATTTACAGCTTGTTAAAAATGGCCACCAAAATTGAAACATTTGGGTAAATTAAAAGAACGCTAATATTTATTTAAAAAAAAAAAACTTCTGTATTTTGTCTGGAGTTTTATTTACAACTTAATAGACATATAATTAAATAAGATACAATGAATGAATACCGAACAATTCTTTTTGAACCTTAGCCAAGTGGGTTTTAAGTTTTTCCAAAACATCACTTCACTCTCACAGCTTCGCGCATATATTTTAATGCAATATTTAGTAATCACTGTAAAAATTAAATAGGATAAGATTCATTAGTTAATTATACCTTGAAGAAGAAAATTATGTAGCTTTGAAACCGTTCAGATCAAAACGTAAATAATAAGTGGTTTAAAGCAAAGTTGTTTTATTTATTTATTTTAAAGAAACAATCAGTCGACGATGATATAATAACAAAAAAATACGGTTTAAAATCATACATATTAAATTGTCGTACAATAAAAGGGTGTGGTTTTATATTTATTTTATCATATCGTTAATAAATAATGTTTTTAATAAAATGCTTTGTGCCTATTAAATATGTACACACTTCTGTTTAAAATTTTGGTACTCCAGTTCTGTTTTTATTTATTTTTTATCTTAAAATTGCGTGATCATTCACTTATTTTTTGCTTTTTTTTTTACATCTTCTAAATACTTTTTTTGAAAGCATCAATTACATGTACTTTTTTTTCGCTCCCTATATCTAAGTTAGTAGTAATTATTATTATAAAACCATGTAGGACTATCATATGATTAATTGTAAAGGATCTTTACCGACAAGCCATATTCATTGGCTTGGTGAGTCCTGTAAAAAAAAAAAATGTCAAAAATGTCTTAAAATAACTATAATGTAATATTGTATGTATGTAATAATAATCTTTTAAAATATTTTTTACTGTTCAAATAAAAAATTCTGTATTTGGTTCAACTCAATTAGCCTATCAACATTTCTTATGATGAAAAACTGTGTGTGTTGTTTAGAAATCTAATATTTTCAGTTTATCGGTGCAATTAAAATAGTAACTGTTTCAATTTATTCATACCATTACGTCAATTTGATCTGTCGCCCAATCAGAGGAGTCTAGACTTGGTTTGTTTTTATTTGAATACCGAATGCGGGCGCACCAATCATGTGCCGCCAATGATGGACAATAATGATGTTATTAGCATTCAGCGATAGTAGGAAGTTCAACAACTTCAGACAATGTCTTCCGAAGTATGAGGATAATGAAATGTTGTCGCTCAAACTGTGTTTATTAATATTTGAGCATTAACTTGCGATCAAACGTTTTATTAAATGACTTTTCTGTTTGCTGGTTTTGTCGGCACACTAATTGAATGCCCAATTATTTTTTTTTTATCTGTTTTGATTCTGCAACACTTACGCGTAGAACATTTTGTGAGCTATCATCATTTCATCATCATTCCCTTTCCGCACCTAATGGTGCATGGAGCACCGCATTTGTACACCAATCGCAGCGTATCTTGATCATTTTTTGTTACATGAAGGTAAGGTGATCAGTCTTACGCTTCGGGTACCAGTCTAGGTACTATGAAATATTCTAGTTTAAAAACACCCCTTTAAATAATATTTGATATCAACCATGTCAGGAATCGAACCTGAGACCCCTTGCATGGTAGGCAAATGCGCTGACCATCACACCACGAGGCCGACTGACGAGGTGAACTATACATTTACCTAAATAATTTTTCAAAATAAATACCCTTGTCGAATTTCGTATTTGAAAAATGATTTAATTTTTTTTATTTCAATTTTAAAAAAATCCCTTAGTCCTAAAAACCTCTCAGTCCAAGAGCTTTTTTCCCTCAGAAAAAATCCCTTATTTCTTTAAATACTTTTAAAAATCCCTAAGTCCAGACCTTTGGCTTAAGTCCACTTTTCTACAAGCAATAATCTTGTAACTAAACAGATGACAATTTTGCATTTTTTTATCTTAAAATAAAGAAAAAGAAAAACTTCACAATACGTATTTTCAACGTTTCCAAATTCTGTTATTTACTCAGAGTTATAATGCGCATGCTATAGAGGAGCCCAAACGTAGAAAAAACATTGTGTGACGATTAAGTATTAAGTTAGTTACAGTTCGCATCAAAACAATGGACCGTACGCAGATCGAGAATTGCTAAATCGAGATTAATTTGCATTGTAATTACTTTTAAATATGTATACCTTTGACGCTCCTAATGCTGTAACCAAACATACTGCAATTCATCATTGTCGATTTTTATTTATTGTAACGAGTAAATATCCAAGTTATTTACAAACAAAGCCAAGCACATCGACAAAAGCGTCCGTTACACGTCTGTTGTCAAACAAAACAAAATTGCCGCCAGCAGAGTAAAGTTGTCGCTAACCAAAAATATGTAACGGTTTCCTTCTATGCAAAATGACGATAGGGCCCCTCTATAGCTAGCGCATTATAACTCTGAGGTCATTTAACATTTCAGGAACAAAATAAACACTTAAACTTGAAATATCTCAGAACTACAAAAATTGACTTTTTTTAAATCGGGCATCCAATTACACTAAAATACAAATCCCACTGAGCACATTTACCATTGTAGTTGCACAAAAATATAAAACAAACATGCTAATAGGACACGTGCTATTAGTACAGAAAAAATAATTTTACTCTGTAGATAAAATTGAAGATACATTTTTACTTCCAATTAGAATACAGGCCTAGAACTTGTGACGTCGCCGTCGCGGGCGGTGTAATTTAGACGCTTCGGTAAAGATTGATTGAAAATTACAAATTTAAAAAAAATAATAACTATGATCATAGAATTATAATATACGTAGAATCATATTTGAATACATCGGACTTTGTCCAAAAACCGTGGATCGCCCCCACTTTGCCCCACTTTCGCCACGCGCATGCGTGAAGTCGCCGCGTAATGTTCCCAGATCGCGAAAATATAATCATAACACAAAATGTAAGATATTAAAGCAAAATTTTATTGCACGCGCGGAAACATTGATTGACACAACAGAGTATATAAGTAAATGGTCATTTTATAAAAGTAATTGAACTTTAAACTTTAAGAAAAATTTAACAAATTTTATTTTACATAAAGCGAATATTTTTATTTCACGTTAAATAATATTTTATGCCATTATGTTTAAAAGATAATGTCGGTCGAATGTCCACCACGGCGTTGTTTAATCTGAGAGGTCCAATTTTCGTTAGTTCTCTCATTAGGCGAGCAAAGTAGCGTTAAAAATTTTACTACCTTCGTAACACTAACAAAATGTCGATTTTGTTTTCTTTGACAATTTGAAAAATAGCAAAACAATTAATTTCTTAAGTAATATGATTAGTAAATTTGCTACTTACACGTGAAATTTGATCCCATCCTGTTTATTTTTTTAATGACACAACATGGCTTAGTTGAATTTAAATCGAGAGTCGCGTACTGAGCGACGCGTCGCTACAAAATAACTAATAGTCAAAACGTGAAACTACGCATTTATGAGTAGTTTAGTCGCCTTCAGTTTGATGGGCATATGCGGTTTCTGGACCATTCTCAATTCTATGGCTATGATAATACGATACATAAAAATAAAATGAATTATATATTTTTTTTAACGTGTAAAAACCACTAAACTTCGCCGTCGTTTGAGAGAAAGTACTATTTCAATGCACTTACGAACATAATGTAATACTAGAAAAGGAAGTTTGGACATTTTTCTACAAACTTGTTATGCTTAGTTACAGCTATTATATATTACATTGCTGTGAACTTGTAATACTGAAATTATTCCTCTATTTCGTGCATAGGAATGCCACATCGATCATATTTAGAAGGCTCCCAATAATAATTGCTTGAGTTTCACCTTTTTCTTACGCGGACAAACTATGTAGGTACCGGTTTGAAAATTAGAATCGACATTACTCAATCAATCTTCTCTCTCAAACACATAGTTGTAAAGAAACGGCCATTTCAAATTTCAAACGTCTGGCTAGTGCCCGTTTCATATGAATAAATAACTGCACAAGAAATACGTCAGAATTTTTTTTTAATTGACGCAGAAAATTATCGTCTATGGGCCAGTTGCAACAAGCATCGTTAAAGTTAAATAATTCATTTGTATTCGTCGAAATGGGCCCAATTGATGGTTTTACCTTACTTTTTTCTTATTTTTTATTGTAAATATTTTTTTGCGTTTTCTTGAAAACGGACACTTAAGTAAAAATCATTCTGCAAAGCAATGCCTATGCACCACCGGATGCAGATATGAAAAAAGTTATGATAATAGGGAAGACAAATACAGAAAATAATAACTAAACAAAATACAAAACAAACTGATTTCCTACGTTAAAACTGTACTATGCTATATTTTATTTATTTATCTATTTAAACGCCTTTTAGGCTTTTACATACATATATACAAATAAAGACAGACGTGTATTTTACAAAGAAGTAGCAAAAAATATAAAAATGATTTTTAGAAGAAAAAAAAAATATCCAAAATATCATCTTTACATATTAGTATAAAAGTGGAAAGAACAGAAGTGCATTTTTAAATGTGAAGACAGAAATGCATTTTACACAAAGAAAGGAGCAAAAATAAAAATGAATTAAGAAGAGAAAGAAAAATAAAAATTGATAAATATAAAAAAAATCACTACATATTAGTTGAAAATATATACCTAATAACACACACATGTATTGCAGTGGAGAACAGGAGTACATTTTTATAAGTATAAGTTGTATCAAAATAATCTTAAAATTAGAAAAATATTTATTTAGAATACATATATAAGTCAATAAACAGTAAACAGTTGAAATCAACACAGTAGTATTTAGGTATTACAATTTGAAAATAGTAAATTGATACACTGCCTTTTAAAATTCAAAAGTGTTATATTAAATATATCTACGTCTGACATGTATATCAATCTGTTTTGAAATGCGGGATAGTTGGATGGGGATGTACTAATGACACATTGCTCAGTCAAATAACCATTACGTAAAAAACATAATGAATATTGTAACATATTACAACAGAGATGAAGAATATTTTAGAGAAGGTAATATAAAAGTCTAGGCATCTTCAGGGCTTATGCTCTGTCATTGGATGGTTTAAGTGGCCACTTGACACACTTTGTTACATCCTCCGGAGTTGAATCCAGTCCTTGTCTACAAAAATTTGGACGCAACTCAAAGCATTGTTGGTAAATCCACCTGGTCCATGAAGAAGTATAGAAATTGAAAAAATTAGATTTTCAGGCGTTACCTAGTATGTAGGTGAAATAATTTAATTAGATGAATCTGACCCGCATAAATAAATGTTTCAGCTCTTTAACTTCACAAAAATCAACAGATGAAAGAATTGAAGGAATCTAGATGTTCAAATATGGGCAGAACGGTGAATGTTACACGGTGTGTAAAATGACCACTTAAACCAGCCAATGACAGGTCAAAAGCCTCGTAGATGCCTAGACTTCTATATTAACTTCTCTAAAATGTTCTTCATCTCTGTTGTAATATGTTAATATTAACAACTCCCCGGAGAGTTGAATACAGTCCTTGTCTACAAAGGTTTTGACAAACTCAAAATATTGTTCATAATAAAAATCAGTTTGAAAGTTCCAGTCAGAAAAAGCTTCCTTGAGATATATAATAAAAATAATGATGCGCTTTTTAAACAAATACATGTAAATGTTCTATCATACATATATTCTTCCTAGCACAAAGCACAGATACTAGAGTTTCTATAGTCCTTAAAATTTAGCTCGATTAAAATGACAGCTAACAAACTAATGTCAATAGTGATGAGAAATCAATGATCACTGATCATGTACCGATCAAATCAATTTTGTTAGTTTTTTCATGCAAACATGAAACTCTGTTTCCGAAAATTCATATAAAAACGCAAAAACAAGCCTATTATGTTGTGTTTAAGACAATTATTCACCAAAAAATAAGACAATTATACTTTTTTTATGAACAACATCAAATGAATTATATTTTTATTCGATCAATTTACATTGATCAATTTGTACCATCTCTAAAGTTTTTGCAAAATTATGTAACCTTGTAAGAACGTCGTTAATAATTAGGTTTTTTTTGTTTAAAGCTGATTTTATACATTTATGTTGATTTATGTGTCAAGCATTGTATAAAAAAAAATTAACACGCAAGATACGAATGATTTTTCGTGTGTCAATAAAAATAACTTTTTAGACGTTACTACAAAGTTATGTCGTCACTTTTGCTGACAAATGTCATTCTAATCAAGCTATATTTTAAGGACTATAGGCACTTTTTCCTGATGCTGCAAAACCATTTAAAAATTAACACCAATTTCGGTCAAGGAGGATCGGCCTACTTCTTGATTGAAATGTACAACCTACTCTCATTGTCCATAAGGACAGTTGATAAGTACTCAGACTATAAAATTACTATCAAGAAGTGGGTAATGGAGGTGGGTTGCGCACGGATTTAAGAGTGAATCAGACCAAATAGGTAAAAAAGTGTTTCAATTTGTGATGTTACTTATGATAAATTTAAATAAAAAATTATAAATAAAATTAAAGATAAAGTAAATTTTTTTTCTATGTTGTTGTATAAAAAAAGCGCATGTTTCAAAATTACGTTAAATGATCCCAGTGAGGAAATATTTTTATACAATTGTAAAATAATATATAAATGTATTATGTAGATAAAAACAAATATGATAATTTTTTGAACACGTGTAAAAACTACATTAAATTTTAAATAGTATGAATGTATTATTGTTTTTTGTGTTTTTTCTTTATATATCCTATGTTTTTTTTTCTTCTCGTGTACTTGTTTTTAAAATTATATAAACTCTTATAAACAAAAACTAAAACGGTGTAAGTCACTAGAGTTATACCCGTATGCAGAGACAAACCTTAAGGTGAGGAGAGTGCATTCTATTGTCTTCACCTTCGGGTTATTCTTTGCATTTGAAATTAGAATGTACTTTCCTCACCTTAAGTTTTGTCTCTGCATACGGGTATTAGTCTCTTTTTTTTGGAGAGTTACAGTGAGAACATTTATTAGACGTGTAAAAGTAGATATGTATAGAATTTTTAAAAAAACATGTACCTTTTACGAAATTTATTAATTAAAAAAAATAGTTCTTGGGAATTCTGTCAAATATTATTATTCAGTCTTCTGATCCACATAAACAGGGTTAATAAAAGAACGAGATAAAATAACTATAATGTATAATACTAAATACAAGATCAATTTTATTACACGATTCCGGTCTATTTTTAGTCGACGTTTGATTGGTTAATCGTGAATGGTTCTATTTTTGAAGTAGATTAATAACTAGTTCTCACTTCTAAAATATTTTTCCATCAACAACTTTACTTAATCTAGTAGGAAATATTTTTATAAAATTAATATATAACATTTTTGTTTTTAACCACTTATTGTTTATTTTTTCTTCCGAATGGTTTCAAAGCTACACGATCATCTTTATTTATTTCAAAGGCTTACGCCTTTGACAAAGTATAGAATAATATCGAAAAACAATACACCTGAACACAGTATAAAAAATACATATACATGCAATGACTTGCTCTTCAAAGAATTCAGAGTACTGAATATTATTCAACAGTATATATTGAGAACGGTAGTGGTTACACACATAAAGAGAGACATTTACCCAAGCGTCAACCACAACCATAATACAAGATACTCTAATAGGGATCTGATACTAAGTAAAGGGGTCAACACTGTTCTGGCATCGAGACAACACTATAACGATTTTGCCAGAATCGTGGAAAGACGGGAGTGTTGTCAAGTTACGGAAGGTGTTGACCTCGCTCTTTCATGACATTGGTCGTAGGGAGTCAGAAAATTTGATGCATGCCACGAATTGGAGAACCTTACTGGATGTCAAAAATAAAATATAAAAAATAAGGAATAATTAAAAAAATATATATTTATAGATGACAACCATGAAGTTTCGCATTAATAAATTGTCTTTGTTTTTATGAATGTATGTATGTGTATGCGCATGGGTGTATGTACGTGTGTGTGTATGTACATGTGTATATATGTGTATATTTATATATACATGTGTGTATATATGTGTATGTCTGTATGTATATGAATCAAAATGTGTATCCGAATAAGTTTATATTTTGTTTGTCTGTGCTCTATATTAATTTGTTAACTATTATAATATATAAAAATGTAATTGCCTAGCTTGGAACGGGGTATGTACCCTTGTTAGCTGGGCAAAGTGAATATGGAATTGTATTTTGATAAAGAGTGTGAATAAATAAATAAATAAATAAATGAAATAAAATCAGCAAAAAATAAGAAAATAATAAAGAAAAATTAAATAAGAAATTATAACACAGGTTTGCAGCAAATTAACAATAAATAAAGAGGTTTTAAAAAAAAAAGGTATTGAGTATTTAAGTAACAGAGGCGATGAATCATAGCATTAACAGTAAAACAAGTATAACACTTGGTACATTTTTATAATTTATAAAAGAAGTGATTAAAAAGTAATGCTTTTAATTGGTACAAAAATAAATTAAATAAACCTAAGTTTCCATGTTTGTTGCTAACAGGTGGAACCGTGGAATAGGTGAGTATTTAGCATAGTTTGAACTATGCAAATCAACAGCAAAAGAAGTATTTTGTCTCGTCCCACGCTGTCTCACATAAAAATTCACACAATTTAAAAGTTCGGGAGTGTCATGAACATTATTTAATAACATGAAGAGCAGCACTCAATCTGAAATTTCCCTTCTATCACCAATAGATATATATTTTAACTGCCTCATCAAGGTATTATCAACTAATGAATCTTATCCTGTCTTATTTTAACAGTCTTTCTAAATATTTAATCAAAACATATGGTATCTGGTAAAGGTTAAGCATAAAAATTTGAAAATTGATTTCAGGCGTCGCCCAGTAGGTGAATTGGTTTAGCTAGATAAAATTCACCCGCATGACAAAAGTTTCGGCTCTCTTGCTTCACAAAAGTCAACAGATGGAGGAGTTAAGAAAATGTGGATGTTTAAACATGGGCAGAATGGTGAATGTAACACAGTATGTAAAGTGGCCACTTAAACCATAAAATAACGTCTTTGAGCCCTTGGAAACAGTCCAAAAATGTGCTCTAAAAATCCTTAAATTACTCCATAGGATGACTTACCACGGTAAATTAAAATCACTAGGACTTACTTCATTGGACGAACGACGGAAGAGAGGGAACTTTATTACATGTTACTATATTATTTATATTATTACCATACGGGATAATTGGATGGGGATGTGCATATGACACAGATCAAGCAAATAATAATTGCACAAAAAGCTCTAATAAAAATTATCTTAAGAGTCCCAATCAGAACTAGCTCCCTCGGTATATTTGAAAATCTTAATGTCAAATCCATAAAACAACTTTATGTTAAAGCTCTGTCACTATACGCACGTAAACATTATTCTCTACCTTCCGTTACAAATACAAGAGTTACTAGATACTTCACCCTGATGCTGCAAAAAAATAAATACAACCTTCGGTTAAAGAGGATTGGCCTACTACTCGCTTAAAGTGTACAATCTACTTCCATTATTTTTAAGGACAATAAGTAAGTTCTCATAGTAAAAAATTGCTATTAAGAAATTAATAGTGGAGGTGGGTTGCGCACGGATCAATGAGTGGATTAAGCCAAATAGATAAAATGTGTGTACTGTTTATGAAATTTGTTGTATTGGTCATATAGTGTCCATGCGGCTCGACTGTGGAATTATCTTCCATCCACCATCAAAGATGTTACTACATTATCTCTGTTTAAATCACGTCTGAAGAAACATCTCCTTTCTCTTCCTTAATCTCTCCTCCTTTCCTTTTTCCTCTATCCTCTTTTTTCCCATTGAGTAATAGTTTTGATTTAAGGTAATTTATAAACTAATACGTTTATTTCTGTTTTTATATATTTTTAGCTTTTTAATCTTTTTTTCTATCGAATATGTTCTGTAATTTGAATTATAAAAATAGATCTTTTATTTTCTTGGTTGGTTGGAAGAAATTGCCATTTGGCAATAAGCCCGCCAATGTACAAATAACATTATGTACAAAAAATTAAATAAAAAAATTAATTATTCATGTTTTTATGATTATTTTAGTTTTTTATTGTTTATTATGTTAATGATAATTAGGTTAATTGAATTAATTAAGTTTTTTTTATTGTTATTTTTATGTTAACTTTGTTAGTTAGCTAATTTAAGGCATGTTTCACATTTTGTAAAATGTTTCCCTCGGCACGGGACACCACCCCAGTGAGGGAACATTATTCTGTATAAAAAATAATACAAACAATGTAAAAGTATAAATAAATAAATTAAAAAATACCTTTATGTGAATATTTTTCTGTCCCAAAATGAATTTGTTGTTAACTCCCCCAAAAAAATAAACAATTGTATGATGTTATAAAGAAAAAAAGAAGAGAACAATTCGCCATTGATGAATAAGCATTCATCAAAAGTCAAATTTCGCAAGTTGTGGTTTGGATGGTTTCCGCATAACATGGTTGAATTCAAAAGCGACTGCTATGAAGCGGAGTGTCCATCAAAGCGATTGGCTTAGCGCTTAATGTTTATGTTCGGTTTCCGAGATTATAAACTGTAAACAATTTTAATCACAGTTTAACGGCCGGTCGGTTGGCTACTGCACGGTGTCCCGGTGTCTCATAGAGCTTTACGGAGACTGTTCGATTTAAATGTCGGATCGGAAGTCGGTTAGCTGCCGGAAACATACGAGTAAAAGATACATGAAAGAGTTGATTTCATTAGGGATCTTGGCGTAATTTTTGAGGATAAACTTAAATTTATTAAACATATTGACAGGATCTCAAATGAGGCGCTTTTGTATTTTGGGATTTATTTGCAGGGTTACTAGCGAATCCAACGTTTTGAGTTTGTCCAAATGCTTGCAGACTGGCTGGATTTTCTCCCCATGGAGTTGTTCATATTATGTCGCAACAGAGGAGGATAACATTTTTGAGAAGGGAATATGGGAGTCTAGGTATTTACAGGACTCGTGACCTGTCATTGGCTGGTTCAAGTGGCCACTTTACACACTGTGTAACATTCACCGTTCTGCCTATGTTTGAACGTCCACATTTTCTCAACGCTTCCATCTGTTGGCTTTTGTGAAGTAAAAGAGCTGAAACCAAGATGAAAGAATTGAAGGAATATAGATGTTCAAATATAGGCAGAATGGTGAATGTTACACAGTGTGTAAAGTGGCCACTTAAATCAGCCACTGACAGGTCATAAGCCCTGTAGATGCCAAGACTTCTATATTACCTTCTCTTAAATGTTCTTCATCTCTGTTGTAATATGTTAATATAAACAGCTCCCCAGGGAGTTGAATCCAGTCCTTGTCTACAAAAATTTGGACAAACTCAAAATATTATGGTATATTTATTCTTTATATAGTTTAAACTTTAAACCGTCATCGCTTTATTGCAGTATAATTTAGTGAATACATAATTGGATGGCAAGCCCTACTACGTATACATTTTTTATAGTTTTTATTTATATTCATTTAACCTGTATATCTGTTTGTATTCGAAATAAATAAAATAAATATATTACTAAAAATCGGATGTTTTTTACTTTTTATAATAAATTATTTTTAATGTTTTTTTTTATTTTTTTCAGGTTAGTAGTCTTCCTCTTTTGCTTCTTTTTGCCTCCGCTTTCTTGAGTGGACCACGAACTCTGATATCCAAGATAATGTCATCAGTCTCACGCTTCAGGCGCTGATTCTAGGTAACACTTTAAACATAGTTCCTTTTAAGTTTCGCAGTATGGCCCAGAAAAACCGAGTATAATACCTAATATCTGACACATAATACCTGTACTGCCCTCATAAGCAAAAGGGCAGCTTTTCGATAAAAATCCCAAAGTAATTAAATCTATAATATTAAATTAATTTATTCCAATAAAGAAAAAAATGTAATGTATGAAGCCTGTGCAAAAACTAAAATATGTTACAATATTTGAGTTTGTCCAAATGTTCGTTCGGCCACTTTACTCACTGTGTAACATTCACCATTTTTTCTATGTTTGAACATCCATATTTCTTCAATTCGTCCATTTGTTGATTTTAGTGAAGTCAAAGAGCTGAAACCTTTATTGTTGTGAAGAGATTCATCTGACTGAATTATTTCACATACTAGGCAACGCCTGAAAACAATTTTCCAATTTTTTAAACTTCTTCTTGGACCAGTTGGTTTCATTACAATATTTGAGTTTGTCCGAATGTTCGTAGACAAAAGACTGGATTTTACCCCCTCGGGAGTCATTAAGATTAACAAATTACAACAGGGACGGAGACCACTTAAACCAGCCAATGACAGGTCATAAGCCCTGTAAATGCCTAGACTTCCATATTCCCTTATTTAAGGTATTCTCCATCCCTGTTGTAATTTGTTAAAATATGTTATATGCAACTACTATGGGGAACAGGAAATACAAATGACATAAACAGACTACAAAGACAGAAAAAAATAATATTAAGGTTAGTATACGACCTACCCTATCTAACAGCAACTTAAGAACTTTTTAAACAAACTAAACAATTAAATGTAACTGAACTCTTTAAACTAGAATCCTTAAAATTAATTTATGGATTCTAGTTTATCTTTTATTCATAAATTAGCCACTGATGTAATTGTAGACGAAGAATTAAAACTTGAAAAAAACTGTAGTAAACATGAACACAATACGAGAATATCAAATACAACCTTTAAAACGAGAAAAGGACAATCGAGATTAATAAACCATGGACTGAAATTATACAATAAGCTACCAGACAAAACTAAACAAAAGACTCGGACAACCTTTACAAAAGATGTTAAAAATATTATTATTTACAGTAGAATGTGAATTTTAAAAGTAAAAATATTTTGTTAAATGTATGTAACCCGAAAGGGTTTATCAATGAAATTTAAATAAAAAAAATAATAAAAAAATGGTCTAAAAACGGTTGGTTGCGTCTGTCAGGGTCCGTTCACACGTACCGCGCCAATTCACTCGGTCCGGTAAAATTAGGGCATGTGAACACATGTTTATTTTTTCCTTTTTGGTTTTATTAATTTAGTTCCTACTCGCGGATGTAAATTTTGCTAAAAAAAAGAGCGGAGATTAGTCGGCCTCATGGTGTACTGTTTCGTGTTAAATAAATAAAATAATAATTATTAATGAATGCACCGTTTGTTTTTTTATGTTCCGCAAAATGCAAAACAAGTCAGCGATAGCAGAAGACATACGTCGTTTTGTAAAGGGAATAAACATGCATCCTTGATACAACAACAACAACAACAACAAACCATCACGCCGTTTCCCCGTAGGGGTAGGCAGAGAGGATAGAACGCCATAAAACTCTATCTTGGCATACAGACCTCGCTTCCTCTACATTCATACATCTTCTTATGCACGCACGCCGATTATTCCTACTTTTGACATGTCCATCTTCAAGTATTTGATGGACTTGATCGTGCCATGTCTTTCTCGGTCTTCCTCGTTTTCTGCATCCATCAACATTTGCATCGTAGATCCTTTTAGTCGTTCTTTCGCTGTCCATTCGCTCTACATGTCCAAACCAACGCAGCACCCCTTTCTTAATTCTGTCAATAATGCATGTCTCAGCCTTACACACTTCACGGATCTCGACATTTGTGCACCTATCATACATCGTTTTACCACACATTCGCCTGAGGGATCGCATTTCGACAGCATTCAACCTACTTTCATCATTATTTTTCCAATTCCATACTTCGCTCCCATACATTAGAGTTGGAACTTGAACTCCGTTGTGAACTGCTAGTTTAGCCTCCTGCGATAAACATTTGTTTGCCAAAGTAGATTTTAGTGCACCGTTCACCCTGTTCCCGGCACTCACCCTCCTTTCAATATCTTTATCGGCCTTTCCGTCCCTAGTAAACATACTTCCCAGGTACAAAAATTCTTCTACCTGATTCAGAATATCTCCGTTCACGCTGATCTCACATTTAGTTATATTTTCATCCCTTTCAAAAACCATCACTTTCGATTTATCAACATTCATAAGCAAATCGCCTTTCTTGCATACCTCGTAGACTTTTGTTACTAAGAATTGAAGGTCTTCTTTGCTGCTTGCATCCTTGATTGTTTTGTAAAGCGCTGTTTCTCTCTTGCATCCGATTGCTGTCCCTCTCGCTGTCATGTCGAGCGTTTTAGTTTAGTTACCGGTTAAGATTTATATCAGATGGGTTGATTTCTCTTCAAACATGTTTAATTTTATCCTTTGTGACAGTGAGATCACGATTCTATTTAATAAAATTGAAACTATGACATAATTTCACCTGTTTATCGCTGACTTACCTACCTTCTCACGCTGGACCCATTAAAGTTTTTGACACATCTCACTTAAAACACTAAAAAACACCATTCGTTGAATCTATGAACTGTAGACAGAAATGGACCAACCACTCATAGTTGTCTGGTAGGGGCTTCTGGTTGTACAACGAGCATATAGATAACAGTAAATAAATCACTGAAATTACTTGGCTTCATTAACAGAATATCCTCTGATTTTACTAATGTCCGTACAATCAAAACTCTTTATTGCTCAACTGTTCGCCCTCTTCTTGAATATGCCTCAGTGGTCTGGTCTCCGTTCTATGTCAATCGCATAAATCACATTGAATCAGTCCAACATCGCTTGCTTCGAAAAATAGCGTGGATGCTTGGACTAGAGAGAGATAATTATTCTTATGCTGAAATAGAGTCAATGTTAAATATTTCTAGTCTACAAAAACGTAGAACTAATATTGACTCCATATATATGTTCGGCATACTAAATGGTATAATCGATGTTCCATCATTACTGGGACAAGTAAAATTCAATATTCCGACTCGTAGATTGAGAAACAATGAGGTACTGTTCATCGATCAGCATAGAACAAACTATGTCCTAAATTCTCCAATGACCCGCCTTTGTCGTATTGTTAACTCAAGACAGGATCTGGACTTTTTTGGTTTAAGTTTACAACGATTTAAACGAGCACTAAATAAATAGTCCAGATCTTGTCTCGATGTCCCTTATGTTTGTCAATGCTTCTTTCTTTTTTCTTTACATGTTTTAAACTATTCTTTTATTGTTATATTTAAACCTTATAAATTGTATACATGGACAATGTCCGTTAATAAGTAAATAAATAAACAAGGGTTGTCTTTTATATTTCGGGATTATAGTGAAAAAAACAACGATTTACTATCAAAAATGGCTTTATTGTTTTTTGAAACAGTAGCTTTCTGAGAAAACATGCAAAAGTGAGTATTAGGTTTATTCATTTCTGATCGATAGAATTTACCCAAAATCGGTAGACCTTGGGAGAATCGGGTTGGCACTCTACCGACTATTCTGTTTTTTGAGAAAACTCACATTTATTTTTTGTGTTCTCACCAGGAACCGAACCCGGAACCTTCCATGCGTGAGTCAAGCGACTTAACCACTACACCACGGAGACCGCCGGGATATTTAATATGTCATAACTGTGTGGTTTTGGAAGCGTTATTCTGAATGACAGATTATTCTTTTTTTATTTATTTTTTTAAATAAAAAATTGTGTTATGATTTACCCAAACTTTTTATTTATTAGAAAATGAGAACCAAGTTGTGATAGAGCGGGGTGCGAAGGTCGGACCTCTGATCCCGGGGTCCGCAACATTAGCCACGGGACCACACCCCGGTTCATTATTTTTTTAGATTGCTCCTAACAACAAAATAAAATGTGAGGCTCAAAAGGGTGAAATTTCTCTGAGGCCCGAAGGGCTGATCAACTGAGGCCTGAAGGCCTGAGGGCCCCGATTAGAGTGGGAAGCTAACAGAGTTATCTTCGACTGTCTGTAAATAAATAAAAAAAGATAATTGTGTACTGGTGGATTTTTATAAGCTGGCGCGTGCGCTATACATACGCATTGTGTAGTATCCGTGAATAAGCCCATGGTATGACATCGCTCGGCATACGCATTATGGAAAAAATATCCATCTCTCTCGCGCTCAGACGCGCTTATGAGCGTGACATAGACGACTATTACTTTATTAGTTGCTAATGATATGGTAATACAATATACACAGGATGCTTCTGCGTTCGTCTGAATTTCGCTGCGATTCTTAATAGTAAAAATATAATAATATGTACGAGTATTAAGTTACGGATTAAAAACACTGGTTTATAAATATGAAGGTATTTTCATTTAATTAAATCACGAATAGGTCGGTTATGTAGTGATGTCGCTTTCGCAAAACTTACACAAAAACATTTTTAATGTACAGAATACTGGTGTTATATATTATTATTATTTTTTTAAATTTAAAATAATATTATTTAGCATGATATAAAAATATTCGTTTTGTGTCAAATAATATTTGTTTTATATTTTAAGTTCAAAGTTCATAAATTCAATTACTCTTATTAAATGACCCTTTATTTATCTAATCTATTGTGTCAATCAATGTTTTCGCGTGCATAATAAAATTTTAGAGAAATTAACAGATTGCTTTTTTTTACCTTACATTTGTGTTCTGATTATTTTTTTCCCCATCAAGCAACATTACCCGGCGACTTAACGTATGCGCGCGGCGCAAGTCTGTTTAAGTGGGGGAATTATTGGACACAGTTCGATGTATTCAAATATGATTCTACGCTCCTTCTGGACTATTCTTTATTCCATGGTTCTAATATATTTTTGAATTCATCGCTTTTTCTTTCTTCCAAAATGATACATGTAAAAAGATTAAAAGTTGATTCTTTCCGTGCGCTAGTTCGTTCGTCATCCGATATTTTGCCAGCAGCAGTGTAAATAACCTGTAACAGACCGACTGAGTGAACAAGACATGTCCCGCGCATAGTGTGTAATTACTTGTTCCGTTTGACCATTCATCATTGTATCTATAAACGAACTCCGCCATGCGTTCAATTTAAACGGACGTAATAATATGATAATAATATTCATTTAACACATTTACTCGAGGAAAACTGTCTGATTATATCATAAAGCATCGTATAATTCACTTACGCGGAATGAGGTTAAAGTCTCTATTACTGAGGAGGTTACGCATTTTGGAAAATCAGTTGTAATCTCTACACTAACTTTAGTCTCCTGAGAGCAATCCCACTGATCATTGAGCCAGCAGCCCGACTCGACTATTTCGTCATGATCGTAGAACAACGACCTATGTGATTTTCTACAACTTATTATCATCATCATCAATGGCGCTACAGCCCGTTGTGGGCCCTGGGCCTCCTCCTGAATCTGTCTCCATTCCTCCCTGCACCCTGCGGCTCTTTTCCAGTTCGTCAGCCAATTGCTCTAATGTCACTTTCAACATTATCCAGCCATCTTAATTTATACTATTATTTACTTATACGAGAGCGTTTTTTATGCTTTATGTCACAATTCGATGAGTATAAAAGTATACCGTATGATAAAAAACAAACGGGAATTTGGCAAAAAAATGCTCGCCATTTGTGACGATACATTTATTTATTTATTCATATTTTACTCTTACAAGCTATAAATATAATATGACCACACTGGGGTTACCCGTGCCGAGGACACTTAACAATATACTTTTTTGAAATGTTTGTACATTTGAGAATAAACAAAGAAGAATTACTTAATAATCAGAGATAATTTACAAAATATTCAGACTGTTTTAAAAACTAGGTATATATGTACATCCATATTATTTATATTACAAAACGCACAATGACAATAAAAAAAAAACATAACATAAGCTATTCACTTGTGGAGCAGTTGATTCAATATTGGTTTGGGCGAATGAGACAATGATGCCAATGCTTAATTCAATTGTTCATGCACTTCATATGCCTGCAAAGGTATGTCCTTTAGCTCACGCAGCGAATTTTCTTTTATGGCATCAATCGTCTAAAAGCGCTTTCATTTCAATAGCAATTTTAGTCTTGGGAAAAAAAATCAGACTAGGCCTGGTCTGGAGAAAACGGTGCTTGGCTGATTAGATTAGCAAAATTTTTGGCCGAAATCTCCGAGACAATCCCCGCTTAATGAGACGGCGTTATATCGTGGTGTAAAATCCACGAATTGTCCTTCCACTCAGTGTTTTTTGGACGAGGGGGGCAGTGACGCGTTTCATACCCAAAACATTTCAATTATAAGATGCTCAATAACACAGCTAGCTCTCGGATTGGTACACATCGATTTTTCAACACGATTTGCTTTGCCGATTCGATGTTTTCTTCGGTATTTGACGTTGCTGGACGTACAGTATGTTTATCATCATCTAAGCATTCACGAACGTCTTTTAACTTCTTATACCATTCGTTTGCCCGTGTTTTCGACATGCACCATTCTCCAAAGGTTTTATTCAACATTTTTAATGATTCGGCACACAAAATTCCATTAACATCAAAAAATTTGAGGCACGCTCGTTGTGCCAATTTTTATCCATTGTAAAAATCGACACAATTTTTCGACTCACTTAAACAGACACTGACAGAATACTGAGCATCCGATCGCCGTCAAGCTTTGACAGATTGTCAAAAACAGTGCTGTCAACGTGGCTATAAAAAAAGAATACCGATTTGAGCAGCGCGGGCATTTCAAATGAGAAATTCCCGTTTAGTTTTTATCATACGGTATAATTTAATACTTGGATGTTTTCACACTAGAATATTTCAGTAACCTTGGACTAGTACCTGAAGCGTAAGACTGACCATCTCACCTTCACGTAACAAAAATGATAAATATTAGCTTCGATTGGTGTATCAATGCAGTGCCCTATGCACCATTAGTTGCGGAAAGGAAATGATACCGTATGATGAGATTGCAAAACGGTGCTTCAAGGCGTAAATAAAAACTCTCACTTACATTGGCCATACCTTCAATTGTGACGTCCACCAGTATAATACGCGATAGAGTCAAAATTTTCGCGTACCTGGATCACGTACGACAAGGTATGGTCTAAAGTATCTGCTGTACCTTGCTTGTAGTGAGTACAACAGGCTACCGGCGTCCTATAGAATATCAAAAAATGACAACATGAATTAAAAAAATTACTACTTGAGGAGGTACGTTGAAGGTGAAATTTAGTTTCAAGTTCTTGTTTTACTTCAGATATTTCTTACTATATGCAATCTTTAAATATTATGTTTTGTTTTAATTGATTTATTATTATATACAAAACTGGCTATGTTATTTCAGTTTCATGTACACCGCAAGATAAATAAATTTACGAGTTCTCAAAAAAAACTAAAAATGACATATAATGAATTATTCTTGATATTTAATTAGTTTTTTTTATATTGTTTGACATATGTGATGACTACTCGTTATTTCAAGGTTAAAATAAAAAATCTTACTCATGAATTGTACTTAGAAATTGCCATTATATATCAGGTATCAGATTACCCGAACCTTAGAGACCCATAACGGTTCATTTATGGTCGAGTGTTTGTGATGGAATAATAAAAGACATGTTATTTTTTAATTCATATTTAAGAAGTAGGTTCTTATCGCTTTATTTTAAATTAAAGTATTTTACATTTAAACATATTTATAACATTTGAAAATATTTAGTACTTAGTGAATTCACCTTTATTTTTTATAACATGTAAAATTCTATTATTTAGAGAAGCGTAAAGCGAATCTAAAATTTCTGATGTTATTTCTTCTTCCCAAACTTGAATTAAGTTTTTTTTTAATTCCTCAATGTTTTTTGATTTTTTTTCCCGACTTTTTTTTTCATAATCGCCCATAAATTTTCTATCGGGTTCAAATCAGGGCTATTCCCGGGCCACGTCAACGATTTTAAGCCAATTTTCTCCTTGAATTCATTGATCTATAAAAAAACAATAAATTATTTATCATGTGGTCACAAAATGCATTTAAAAATATATATATTTGTACTCACAGTGCGGGCTCTATTGCACGGCGCAGAATCGTCCTGAAAAATTGGGTCCGCGGTATACTGCGTAATGTCCTCGATTGTTGGAATAATATGTTTTTTTAACACTTTTTTGTACTGAATGGCATTCATCGTACCCTGTACAAAATTTAGAGGTCCTAAACCGTATGCTGTCATGCACCCCCAAATCATCACGTAGGGTGAATGTTTAACGGTTCGAGTGACGCACGACGGATGATATCTTTCCCCACGTTTTCGTCGAACTATCTTTCTGCCGTCTGGACCAAAAAGGTTGAATTTTGATTCATCAGAGAAAACAACATTTTGCCAATCCTCCAAGGTCCAATTCTGGTGCTCTTTCGCCCAATCCAGTCTAGCCTTCTTCATTTTGTCCGTGAGTAATGGTTTCTTTGCGGGACTCCGTGCTTGGAAACCATGCTCCAACAGCCGCCTGGACACTGTTTTTACTGAAAATGTTGATGTGCTGGTAGACTGCACCTCTGCGTGTATTTCAGGTGCCGTTAAAAATCGATCGCGCATAACAATTTTTTTTATTAAGCGATCATCTCGGGCAGATGTCACGCGCCCCCGTCCGCTTCCTTTTTTCCGTTCTATGGATCCAGTTTCTTGGATTTTTTTAAATAAAAACCTCACTGCACCTTCTGAATACCCAACTCGACGAGATATTTCACAATTAGATATGTTTTCTTGCGACAATGTGATTATTTTGGATTTTATCGCAATCGACATTTGCTTTGCACTTTCCATGATTGTTGTGTTATGTTCACTCAAACGCGGGTAAAACAAGACTGTTGAGACATTTTAAAATGTAAATATTGTAGAAAGGTGACACATAGTGTCCTTAATTTATTAAACAAAAGAAAGAGGTATCGATAAAGGATTTCTTAGAAAAAGGGTTCAGTAAAGTCAAGGGGCGCGGTAGCAGGTAAACTCGTAATTTTTTTTGTCTTGCGGTGTATATATTATTACTTAATATTTTTCTGTCCCAAAATGAGTTGGTTGTAACTCCTGGGAGTCATAAAATAAATAATACTTTTGTATGATTAAATAAAAAATTAAATTAAAAAAATAGTAATTATTATATACTCGTACATGTATATATTTTTTCAAACCCGGAATATAAAGCCTTTATGTAACATTTTCATAATCAAATATAAAAGAAAGTCAACGGTCGCATTTTTTGCACATCCGTCGTTGTTCTATGATCACGACGATTTATGTTTATGGACTCTTTATTTTTCATTCTCTTTTTAAAGACATATTTGTCACTTCTTCAGTTTTGCTGACAGCCATATTGACGGTGCGCTGGAAAGGAAAAAAATACTAAGCGACACGTACCAGCTTTACAGAAGAGCCAATGAAAGTGTTTTTATTTATAATTAATAAAAACAATCTCGCGCATATGTATTATTTTGGCCTGATTCCTACATAGTATGAATACAAAAATTAAAAAAGAGATTATTTTTTAATAAAAAAAAAAAACTTTAATTGGCTCTTCTGTAAAGTTGATACAAGGGTCAGTAAAAAACTACTGCCTCCTAATTTTTCTCCTTTTGCTTGTCAAGAAATTTAAATGCAATTACATAGGTTGAAAACCACACAATTGTCACTTTTCAATATAATCTTCGTCGATTTCCAAAATTTTGGTCCATCTTTGAACAAGGGCATGTATTCCACTGTAGTAAAAAGCATTGTCCTGCTTCCTAAACCATTGACGCACGGATATTTTCACTGCCTCCTCATCTTCAAAGTAAATCCCACTATGAGCTTCTTTTAGCGGCCTGTATCTGTAGTTACCCAGTGGTCACCGCGAATGATGATATCGACTCGCTGAATATTGCGTGGAGTCCCTGCAGTCAACGGCCTGCCGCTCTGCTTTTCGTCAGCCAACGGTGTTAATTCTTCAGCTTTGTTATAACGACAAGTCCATCTTTTAGAAGTGTTGATATCCACTGTTGCATCACTGTATACATTTTCCAGTCTTCCGTGCATGCGAATGGGCGTTTCGCCTTCTGCATTCAATAATTTAATCACATAACGTTGTCTAATATGATCATCGATGTCGGCCATTTTGCAAGCGACTGCAGTCCTGCCACCTGTTGACGCATAATGTTACTACTGCAGGAGATTGCAGAAGAAGGTTTGAGGGATAGCGCCGAATTCAAATTTTTCACTTAACTAACTTTATTTAAGTTGAAAAAAAAGAGTCATTAGTTTTTGACTGACCCTCGTACATATCGCTTGGTAACTTTTCTTCACAGCATCGATATATTTTTTAGTTTGGACACATTTATTTTTAGTCTTCTTGTGTTACAGGCCATATTAACTACATCTACAATGGATTCTATTATTATTTTCAATGATTATACATAATTATATTATCCTCTGATATGTAATCTTCAATGGGTTATATCTACAATGTTTTTTTTCAATTCTCACGTGAGAGATCATATATTATCCATAGCTCTATTCCTTTAAGCGTCTCTATGGTATACATGGTCTTTAAGGTACATATGCTTTTTTTTTTCATAGAGTATTTATTCAATAAAGTATACACATTATTACAATATAAATACATTATAAGGAAAACAAAGTATTTTAATATATTTTGTCCCAATAAACTATTCAATAATAGTTTGTCATCGGGTGCTCAGACATTAGTTTTAATTAATAATCAAATAAAAAGAGTGCAGACATAATACCGTATACGTTTAAAATAATAAACATAAAAAATAGTTTAAAGAATGGAATGAATTGAATATGGATGTTTACACATGGACAGAATGGTGAAGCACCAGAATAATATTACGTACTGTTTTGCATCTTGATATGCGAGTACACGGACCAACCTGTATGTTGTAATTTTTTGTACTTTATTTTTTATGTATCTGTAAACTGTAACAGATTTTTTGCAATATATTTATAAACACGTACAAAACAGATACTAGATAGACAGGTGCCTTAGCGCAGGCATAATCAGTCCGACGTGTAGTTGTCTTTTTCGCACAGTATCGAGGAGGCATCTGCGAGCGAATGACAGAAAAAAACTAGGTTCATCAAATACCTAGTCATCAAATTTGTCTTCCTCTGTATATTCCCTTCACGTTGTTTTATGTGACTAAAATTTAAATGTAAATGTAAATGTAAATCAACGAAAAATTGTTTTTAAAAAAATTCTTGTTAATGTGCATAAATAATTTATATTCTGTTGGGATGTAAGTGCACTTTAAATTGTGCTTTTAAACCAGTGCCTTTATACAATAATTATAATGCGCCGAGAAGGTTGTTGCGCAGCTGTGACCCTCTCATATGACCGGTTACTGTGCCGGAGGGTCTAATGTTTTGGCCATGAATGTTTGATCTGTCAGAGCGAACAACAGGCTCTGTATCGAAAGATACAGATATTAGTTAAATCTTTAATGCGTGTGCATCAGGCGCGTGCGGTGACTTTTATCAGTGAGGATGCTGACAAAAAATAATCATGTTCTTAATTGTAGTAGGTTTATTCAGAATTATTTATTTTATTTTTATTTTATTTTATTTTATTTTATTTTATTTTATTTTATTTTATTTTATTTTATTTTATTTTATTTTATTTTATTTTATTTTATTTTATTTTATTTTATTTTATTTCATTGGAAAGCCAACAGACATTTATACATTTATAAGAATCAATTATACCATAAATACATATCATAAAGTCCAATTAGAGGCTTCCACATAATATTGTTATTGTAAATGTTGTCACATAAAAATTATACATAACTAATCATACAAAACTTATAATTTTACTAGAAATGTAAATGAATATTGGTCACACAGTTGCACATTACAATAAATAATACAACTTTAGTTGACTATACAGTGTTCATTTATTATGTGCCTACATACAGAACTGCACATAACCTGCATAATAAAGGCTGCGGATTCAAGGCGCAACATCATAACTTGAATACGCTGTCTAAGTTGTTCATTAGAATAATAATAATTAATAGTTGATAATCAATAAATTGACAGAGCACAGGCGCGTCTAGAGGTGAAGCTGTAATTTTTCTTCTTTCTTTCTTATTTTTCCACTCCCAAGTGGAGCATGTGGACATCACCAGGCGCCTCCGGGAGACCTAATCTTTAGCCAGCACTCTCGCCTCCTCCAACGTCAATTCCGCGTCCCTTAGTTCCACTGAATAAAGCTGAAAGATCGCCATCGATGGTCTTCCAGGACGGTCCCCGTAGGTGTGAAAAGAAGATAAACAATATGAACATCAAAACACCTAAAACAAGACCCGAGACAATCGTTCTTAAATTTGGGCCAAGTCTCAATAATGCGCTACTTCAAACTTTATGATAAACGTTATGAGAGTAGTTTTTTCTTTGAACTATACAAGTTGGATGCTTCTTATCTCTCAGAGTCTCGAAAAATAAATATAAACCTTATGAACCTAAAGCGCGTGCGCGAAAATTCGGACAATTCCTATGGGAACTAGACGCAACTCGACAAGCAGCATCCCGCGTATACAACACATACTATCAAGAACAAGATACCTTGATATTTAGTACGTACGTTGATATAGAAAATTCGCATAATATGTAGCTGGGTATGTATACTGAAGATGTTGTTTGAATCGCGTGCACCCGAACGTTCTCAGTGAGAATTTTAGGAATACATATTTGAAAGTTTTATTTCGCATTTATGATAATTTTTTTGTAAAATTTATGTCATTTTGAAATTTTCAAGGGATGCGCCGCACCCACAGTATATGGACGGAACTCGCCTGGTGTGCATGTGTATGTTTTATATATACATACATTCCGTCAAAAGAATACCGGTACTGAGTAATTTAAAAGACTCTCGTAAATGATTTTGCAGATTGTTTTTCTCATTTGTACTCTATGAAGCTAAGTGTGAGTGCGATCTGTCATTTTGTTTGTTGTCAGCAGTCAAAAGCATTGGTTGTACTTAAGTTAGAGGTGTGTAGTTCGCGAACGACCCAGTCATACTGACAAGGTCGGAAACATTGAACTAGAGATATGTTTCTCTCATCTCGGTCAGTTATTTCGCGAACAAAAAGAACACCGAACTAAATGCATCTTCGTGTCATTTGCATATTTTATATCTTCGTGTAATTTGTATCTCTAGTTCATTTGTTCTTCAATACTGTAAGATTTGCATAATATGTTGTATTTCATCTTTATATATATAATTCTTCTGTACGTGTGATGTCACAGAACTTCTCCTAAATGGCTTAACCGATTTAGGTGAGGTTTTTAGTGAAATGTAGATCTTTACGCTGCGCGTGATCTTAGATATTAAAATTTTCAAACGAATCTGTAAAAAAAAAGTTAGAAGCATAATTCTTCTTTTCATCGACATACCTATCAGTGTTGCATTCGACGAGAATGCATATTCAAAAATGGAAGGATGTTGTTTTTTGTGTTTAAAAAAAGTTTGTTTTTGAATGTTTACAAACAACATTTGCATTTTATGGATCCCAATCAGATTCTCTCCTTATATTCCTTATAATTTCTTCTCATTTATTTGTTTTTGCTAGATTTTTGGTAATACTAAAATAATATTAACTGACATTAAATACATTTTTGAAAATCGCATTCATGAATAAAGTGCACCCCTGTTGGTGAGAAGAGCCAAGTTTGACATTTGCAAAAAGAATTCTATGTAGATATATATATTCTATAAGAATATAACTATAAACAAGTACCTAGGAACCTAAGTACCTACTTATCATTTTTTTTTCAAAGGTAATAGCGGGCGAGCCAACGTTCGGGCAGGATAACGTCTGTCGGGTCCGCTAGTTCAATATAAAATTATGTTTTACTTCATCGGTCGTCGATCTATATTTCAGGTAAAATGGTTGCACGCCTGTGTGACATCGTTCAATGAACTATGAACCCCACAAGTTTGATGGTCTATTAACATTTTTTTTCAATCACTAAACATCCTCGATTAAATATTTGTAAAATTTTCACCGAATCGTTTTCTCTTTTCACGGTCGGTTACAAGTTCAGATGAGGTTCAGATAATATTTGTTTAAGAATTTAACGTGAACTGACACCGGTGTGTTT
Organism: Micrasema longulum; assembly: GCF_059751315.1. Taxonomy (NCBI): domain Eukaryota; kingdom Metazoa; phylum Arthropoda; class Insecta; order Trichoptera; family Brachycentridae; genus Micrasema; species Micrasema longulum. Next base: position 46,205 of record NW_028280317.1, read on the forward strand.
TTAATAAACATGTAGTTGGTAGGTACTATTTGCTAAACATATATGTTTAATAATACAGACCGAAGTCTGCAGTACCAGTTTAAATGACTATTCATCATCTTCACCCCCTTTCCGCACCTGATGGTGCAAATGGTATCTGCCCTTCAGCTATCGGACATCTTTTTCGTCTAATGTATCTATTAGTTTTCTTTTTGTAAATCTCTTAAAATCATTTTGAAGTTGCTGGAATTCCACATTTAATTCATTCCCAACATGCGCCTGTAGCACCACTTCTCAAACGCCTCCAGCCACCCCCGTTCTGCCTGTCCGATCCACGTTTCACTTCCATATAATAGTGTGCTCCAGACCAGAGTTTTAATGAAGTTTATTCTCGTTTTTAAGCTTATATTATTAGATTCACAAATCTTAGATTTCTTATTGAATGCTATTTTTGCTTGTTTTATCCGGCTGACTGATTTTATTTCTGATTTTGATCGACCATCCTGAGTAATTTTGCTGCCCAAATAAACAAATTCCTTTCTTCTTTTAGTGCCCTGTCAGGTATCCCCAACGTTGGCAATCACTCTGGCAAAAGTCTTTCTGTCCTGTGCTGCCCGGTAAATCTGCTCCGCAGTCCTGAAGCCAGTCCAGTCTCGTATATTTAGCAGCCAGGACATATGTCTTCTTCCAGCCCCTCTATGACCTTCAATCTTGCCTTTCAAATTTAAATGAAGCAAGTGGTACTTTTCTTCTCGGATCATATGCCCCAGATACGAAATTTTACGAACTTTTATGATGGTCAAGAATTCTCCGTTCGTTCTAGCTCGATTTAAGACTTCTGAGTTCGTTATCAGGTCTGTCCAAGATATCTCAAGCATTCTGCGATGCAACCACATCTCAAAAGCCTCCAGCCTGTTCATAGTGTTCACCTTCAGAGTCCAAGTCTCGCAGTCATACAACTATACAGACCACGGATAACATTTTACCAATCTTTGCCTTATTTTGAAGTTGAGATTAGCATTGCAGAAGAGGGATTTCAATTTATTAAAAACAGCTCTTGCTGTCTCAATTCTGCATTTAATTTCTATATCTGGGTCGAGGGTCTCTGTTAAAATGCTGCCGAGGTACTTAAATTTGTCCACCTTTTTTAATGTCACTACCCTTTAATTTGAGAGAAAATGCGGAGTAATCAAGTCCAAATTCCAAATCCCTTTACTCACCATAAATAGTGCAAATTACAACGGAAGGAATTAAATGCTCTGACGAAAGTCGAAGTGTCAAAATGTGAAAGCCGTTTTAGGCTGGATTACGGATTACATCCTAGCGGACAAAAATAGACGCCATTAAAAAAGTTTCCTGCAATTAGAAAACAAAAACACGACGCTGTTAATTTATTTATTAGGGGAAAAATTAAATCGCAAAGTTAGTGTTTTTTTAAACATACATACGGGCTCAAAGGGTTAAGAATTCTAAGAATCGATTACGTACCTATATAATTACATTATATTTTTATCACGAAGTATTCATTAGTGATTCATCTCGAGAGTGAAATCTCTGAAGGGCGTTCAACCGAACCACGTTAAAAAAGGGCTTGAAAAATTGGCTTGGAACTTGTTGTTGCCATATAAAAATCAACAATTGTCCAATCAACCAAATTAGCACATTAAAATACAATAGTCTTTGTTGAGTTCTGAGAAAAAAATATACGTGATGTTAAACAATGTTTATAAAATTTAGTTCAGAATGGCCCCCAAAATTAAAATATTCGAATAATCGTCATCGCAAATGTACATTTTTCTATAAAATAAAATAATAACAAAATGTAAAATCGTATCATAATATCACAACAGAGATAAAGAAAATTGTAGAGAAGGGAATATGTCATTCTAAGCATTTACGGGGCTTTACGTCTGAGTGCCCACTTTACGCATTATAATATTCACCATTCTGCCAATGTTTTTTTCTCGCTTATTTCTAGTTTTGTGTCCTTTTAAAATATTTAACATAATGAAATAACAACTTTCATTTTATGTGATGGTTTGAAGGAATTGTCATTTGATAATAAGCCTGCAAGTATGCTATTAATAACATAATTAAAAAATTAAAAAATCTAAAAGTATATTTCAGAAAACAAAGGGTGAAAGCACGCATTAAGAAATATTTCTTTTATTTTTCTTAAGGGGGAGTGGCCTGAAAAATGCTTAAATGTGATATTTTGATGGGATATTTAAAGTACTTGTAGCAGCCCTAGCCAAACTTAAAAAATACTTTGTCAAAATTTGAATTTTCTTCTAGGGTTCAATACTTTTTTTTTTTATCTTGTAGGTTAGTGAAAAAAATTCTCAAAGATGATGAAATCACTGAAAACAGTCAATGTTTAAATAGGACATCATATGATCGCAACAAGCCAATGGAATGAACGCAAACAATTAGTCCGCTTTCCTTACGTCATTAAAATTTAAAATAGTTCTCATTTATATTTTAAATAGGCTTCTGTAATAAAAAGTGCCCACTTCAAAGCGATTATAAACTCTAATGAATCCCAATTCAAGCAAAAAATGCTCGCTTGAACATGAATTTTGCATGACTTTTGGAAATCACCTAGACGGTACGCTTAACGATCGTCTGTATGTATCTACCGATCGACTACAAAGCCGGCTCCTTTAACGTCTCGATACATACACTCGGAAATATAGTAAAACTGATGGAAAAAATATAATAACTAAATATTTTTTTTAGAGTGGTAACTTTCTGACGCATATAATCTGTGTCCGACGCCTAGATACTCTTATTCGTTAATAGGAGAGAACCTAGCGACATTATTTTTACATCTAGGCGTTCGTTTTATGAAAGTGACAGTTATGTCGGAATTTAATTCGACTTTAAAACTTCCTTATTTTTCTCTCATATTTTTAATAGGCTTTTAAGAAAAAAAGTGTCAACCTCAAAACGATGAAAAAATTTAATAAACCATAATTAAAAGAAAAATTGCTCGGTGGAACAAAATTTTTGTCTATTTTAATGCGTAGAGAAACGCATCGACGGGTTCTAGACCCGTCGGTATAAAATTATGTACTTGCATCAAAACTTGATGGTGGGGGTATCGTTACTATACCTTTGTAGTCAGTCGGGAGACTTTTATCTTCAACTATGACATCATACTGATGCTATGTCATTTTAGAGCGTAAATATGTGTACCGTGACGTACGCTTCCCCTTGATTCATATCGATGTACCCACCCAAAACTTGAAGGTGGGGGGTCGGTAGGATATCTTTATAATCGCCAGAGGGAATTTATCTTCAACTATACCGTCAAGGTGAAGGTATGACGTCTTTATCTTCCCATCATAATCGAGGCCCAGAACCAAATACATCAGCATTGTCCCCATACTGATTACCATATCTGTGGAGCCTAGGGATAGGCGAGTGCATGTGATACTTGGTCCTAGAACTTGCAGAACAAAAAGGAGATCTGTGGCGGGTATGTCCACCAGGTATACAGAAACACAACTCCAGCAAATGTGGACAGCCAATGAATGAATTAATCACTTTAGGTCAGTTAGGATTCTTTTATCGGAAAGTTTTAAAAGGTTTGCTAAAGATAACAATAGATTATATTTATAATTATAATTCATTATATTGTATGTTTTTTTCAACAGTTACTTCTTAAAACCATAAACCGGCCCTTCACCGTACGTTGAATTGACATGAAAATTTTACATAGACATGAAAAACAGACTTGGCGAAAACCGCGACCTTGTACGTCTATCGAATACAAAAATGTTTACCTCTCAAGAAATCGATGTTAGCACTAAGTGTTCATCAGTCGTTAACTAAAAAAGTTATGTTATTCTGTACCTGTTTTTTTTAAACCATTTTTTATATGCGCAAAGATGTACCGAATACCTGAGTTTTTGTCTCGTAGGATTGCTATATTATGTCTAGTCATGCGAATAAACTATTGATATGTGTAATTGTATCCGTGTCCGGACGGGCGAAGAATACGATCGTGTCTGAAACATAAATTCTATCGTTGAAAAAGCTTACCAAATGCTACACTTCATTTTAATAATTTCCAAACCCTTTAAAAAAACTAAATACATTGAAAACTCTATTCAACACTTTTGTACGCAGTAACTTGGGGTTTGCATCCGTTGTGTGGAGCCCACAATACATAACATACATTAAAAGGATTGAAAATGTTTAACGGATTTTTTTTTAATATCTAGATTATTAAAACAATAAAGCGCTTTGCATCTACAGCCAATCTACTAAATAAAATTAAATTTTTATCCTTGAAAATAGACGTACTTTATCTGAATTATGCTGTTTATATAAATTATTTAAAAAATATGTAGACTCTTTAAACCTACTCTCCGAAATTAATTTTAATGACCTCTTTTGCGTGGCAAGAGTTAAATATTTATTCCATCTGCCAGTCTGTAGCACTAACTATGCACAACACTCTTTCCTCTATCGTTCTTGCTCAAATTAGAATGATTTTTTCTTCGTCTATTGATATATTTAACATGCCCCTTAATTTATTTAAAAATAAATTAAGACTCATTCTATCTGGCTGCGGTACGCTCTCACTTACTTTTTAACGATGCACACGCTTACACACACCTGAACACTTACGAGGTCTGTTCATAAAATAACGGGAATTTTTTAATATCACGGGTTTGGAGAGTACGATTGTCAAATTTTTGTTTTTTTATGTTGGTATACATGCCTCTAAAGTGTGTTAAATTTTCAACTGTATTCATGGTTTACTTTGTCAGTGGCAGACACTAAGGATATACGTGTTCGGCGTGCTCGGCGATTTTCGTCTCGGCGATCCAAAATGCCTCACTGGGACGATGGAGCCTTAGTTTCGACGTCATATCCGTATACCCATGTTTTGCCACCTGTTATAACACGTTTCAGTAATTTTGCATCGTCGTTGACTTCATTTAGTGACACCTGACCAACTTCCATTCGCCGCTGTTTTTAATCAAAATTTTAAAAATTTGGAACTATTTTTTCTGCCACGCCTTTCATACCCAAAACATTCGAAAACATTTCATTGCATAAGCCAATCGATATGCCAACATCATTAGCGACTGCTCTGATTGTGATTTGGCGATGGTTCATAATCATTTCATTGACTTTTTCCACGTTTACATCGGTTGTTGATGTGCTGGGGCGTCCGGGCCGTTCGTCATCTTCAACGTCTTCACGGCCATCTTGGAAACGTTTATACCACTTGTAAACTCTTGTTTTACTCGTAGCAGACTCACCATAGGCCTTTGTGAACATTTCACACACTTTATTTTATTTTTTACACAAAATTTTATACAAATTCTTTGATCCATTTTTTTTAACAACAAAAATCGCCGAGCTCATAAAAACACGTCTAACCTTAGCGGCGGCCACAGACAAAGTAAACAGTGAATACCGCTGAAAAAATTAGCGGACTTTCTAAATCCGCGAAATTTTAAAATTCCCGTTATTTTCTGAACAGACATCGTATTCTCACACAAATACAAACACCCTCACCTGTACACTTACTCTGATACAAATACAGACAAGCCGCAGGCACACATTTAAAAATGTACCATAATTTAACATGTATGATTTTTATTTAGAAACTTCGCTGATCCGTCTTTAAAACTTATCTTTATTATTTAATTTAATCATTGTTGACTGTTTGTTTATTTTAAATAAATAAATAAATAATAGATAGGGTTCAAAAATGTGATATTTAGACGTCCCTGATTTAACGAGACAGATAAGTATTAAAGTACGAAATATATGTACGAGATTGCAGTCTATCTTTGTTGTGACGTTTGGTACAAACAATTATTTTGTTAATTCTCCTATCGTCAGACTACACCGGCTCGGAAACGAGTTTGGAGAGATTGATATGTTTCGTTTTCCATTGATTAAAAATTCTTACCCCGATAAAATTTTATTCGAATTCTGTAAAGTAAAAATCACTCTGATTTTTTATTATTATTATGGGAACTAAAGCCACCTAAATAAGCTTAAAAGCGCCTGGTTTTATCTGATGTCTTCGGACGTACGGTATACGTATATGATGAAAACTAATACGAAAATGTTGTAAACGAATACCAGACCTGAAGATGTCTAACTAGGCGAAAGCGCTCGATGGCCAAATAAAATAAAATATAACCGAGGAATGTTATTGCTAATTCGACAAAATTATTAAATAAAATAATATTTTCGCTTCGTCTGTTTCATGTGTAAATATTTTCTTGTTTGACTGACTGACACTTGGTGCTGTTTGCATTTCTTAATTGCTTGATTTGTATTTTCCAGATAGCAGTTTCCAATTTCGGTACATCTGTTAAAACAAACTAGGATATCTTTCTGCTAATCCCAATTAGCATACTGATTTCATTATAATTAGACTAATGCAAGCTGCGTGACGCCATCACAGTACCTGGTATACATTCACCGTGCTTACACTAATAATTTAAATAAGAGCCACGTTTTATTGGCTATCGATATTTTTTAATTTATTTTTTTATTTTATTCAGAAAACATACAGTCATACATAATAAGTATTAAAAACAACATTTTTTTTTTACATAAAAAGACCAATTAAGTTTTCATAAATTATGCAAAAGATATAAACATTAAATGTGACAAAAATATAAAAAATAAATAAGAATTTCAAGTGAAAAAAGAATAATTGTTGACATTTCCGTTTTCCATGGAGGTAATAAATTAAAATAAATGAAAATACCGAATGTACACTCCGAGCCATCCACGCACACACATGAACGCACATATAAAACATACACAAACATATACATTACATGCGGCACATATACATAGCATAAACCACTCAAGATGCACATTCAGCAACTATCCCAAATAATCGACCCCATGAAGTAATTTTCTGTACAAATGCAACGTGCAGTTAAAAATGTCTACATCAATACTGAGTCCATTATAATTTCTACAGGTACGTCTAATGAATGAATTCGAGGTTTAATTGTTTTAAAAGTTGGTGCATAAAAAAGGGAATTTAATCTAGTATAGCGAAGAGGACAACGGAAACCAATACTTTGTAAAATATACGGCGAATCAATTATATTATTGAGAATTTTGAAAATATTATCATCACTATCATTTCCCTACCCAAGCCTAGTTTGCGTAGGACTGTGATCAAGATGAAGTGGAGTACTAATGCAGTCTCCCTATGCACCAGGGCGCGGATAAAAAAATTTATTAAGATGCAATTGCAATTGGTACATTTTATTATAAACAGTTATTAGGTTCGGGCTAGTGCTTTCAGTCTCGCCACAAATTATAGTCTCGAAGCCAAAACGAGTTGAAATTTAAAGACTATTCGTAGTAAATAAATCAAATCGTAGCATACTTTCAATGAAACTTTTTTATTAAAATAAATTCAAAACATACCAATATTTTTAAATCACCAACCATAGATCACTTTAGCCTACTAAAATAATGTAAGAGAAAAATCTTCTTAAATCAACAACTATAGTCCTTAAAATATAACTTGATTAGAATGACAGCTGTCAAACTAATTTCATTAGTGATGAGAAATTACTGATCACTGATCAAATCGATTTTATCAGTTATTTCATGCAATCATGAAACTCTGTTTCAGAAAATTGATATAAAAAACGCAAAAACGAGCCTATTATAGTGTGTTTAACACAATTATTCACCAAAAAATGAGACATTTATACTTTTTTCATGAACAACAACAAATGAATTATTTTTTTATTCGATCAATTTACATTGATCAATTTGTCCCATCTCTAACGTTTTTGCAAAATGATGTAACCTTGTAAGAACGTCGTTAATAATTAGGTTTATTTATTTTTCTTTTAGTTTTAAAGCTGATTTTATATATTAATGTTGATTTATGTTTCAAGCATTGTATTAAAAAAAAAAATAACACGCTAGATACAAATGATTTTTCGTGTCAATATAAATAACTCCTTTGACGTTACTACAAAGTTATGTCGTCACTTTTTCTGACAACTGTCATTCTAATCATTTTACATTTTAAGGACTATAGTTATGGGTGATGTCGGCTATTTATTTATTTATTATACGGCACAAGTGCCTTTTAAAATATAAAATATAACAATCTAATGAGTTAGTTAGATTAACAAACATTTACATAGGCTTATTCAACATTCTAACGCACTGTAAAATTGTTTGTTTTCCAAATAAAAAATAATATATTTCAATTGAGTAAATTTGGACTGTTTTATAATAACTTTAAGAACTATTTTAAAGATGCAGTTTTAATCTGTAGTAACATTAAAAAAATATTTGTTTGTAACGTAAATTTTAATTCGATATCTTTGTTTATTTTTATTGATTTGAACTTGCAGCAAATTCGGGACCTCCAGGATTTTATAAACCGGCCCTCTGGGCCCTCTTTGACTGTCCACTTTTATGACCATTCGGAACTGTAGAAAGTAAGCGACATTGGTAAATTAACAGTCAAAATCGAGGGTAAATGAACCCCGGTCCTTCAGCGCACGCATATTATTACACTTCTCAGTATGAGTGTTCGTTTTGTGTACCTTGGGGTGACCGCACATTAATACATTTATTTATTTATTTGTTCAACGACTCATGCCTTCAAATAAATCATAAAACATAATACACTTGTGCAATGAAACAAAATGTACAAAAAATATAAATACCGTATTAGCCCGAATACAACGGGAACTATAATTTTGGAGCAGGAATAAAAGGAAAAATTAAATCCTTCATTTGGAATCAAACGCGAAAAATTTTTTAGAAAAATATTTTGAACAATATTAAGAGTTTGTCCAAATTTTTGTAGACAAGGACTGGATTCAACTCCCTGGGGAGTTTTAACTTCACAAACTTCAACAGATGAAAGAATCGAAGGAATGTAGATGTTCAAATATGGGCAGAATGGTGATTGTTACACAGTGTGTAAAGTGGCCACTTAAACCAGCCAATGACAGGTCATAAGCCCTGTAGATGCCTAGACTTCTATATTACCTTCTCTAAAATGTTCTTCATCTCTGTTGTAATATGTTAAAATATTTTTAGTATAAAATATCGCTCTGTATTCGGGCTAATACCGAATTTATACACGACGAACTCAACCCGGCTAACATATTTGGCTTAATATAAAAATAAAAAAATGTAAATTAATTACCTTTTACCCAAGATTTATTAAATAATTGAACCTAAAAATTATACAAGATTAAAAATAAAAAAATCTAAAAATTATTCAACATATTCAGTAGAAAGTTTGAACAACCTAAGATGAAATGAAATAACAAGTTAAATAATAAAATATTTTTAAGTAATATATCAAGAAAATCGTAAGTACTGTTTCATACACCCGGGCAAAGTCAACAAAATTGTAACCATCGGTTTATGTAACCACTTTACACAGTGTATAAGGTACATTTTTGGTATTAGGAAATATGATCACTTTTATGATTATCATAGGCAACTAAAATGGCTCAAAATTAGACAGTGGAGAGACTATCATTCCCTCTCACTTCTGTTCAATGTTCTTCATAGTCCTAACGCTCCTATATACTTACGTGAACAATTTCAACGCTTATCAGTTCATGGTTTACCCCTTCGTTCTAATTCTCAAGGCACTCTCTTGATACCCATCTACAATTCCTCTTTCTTCTCTAACTCATATAGTGTCCATGCGGCTCGACTGTGGAATCATCTCCCATCCACCATCAAAGATGTTACTACAATCACGTCTGAAGAAACATCTAATTTCTTTTCCTTAATCTCTCCTCCTTTCCTCTTTCCTCTTTTTTCCTTTTTCCCATTCAGTGATAGTTTTGATTTAATGTAATTTATAAACAAATACGTTTATTTCTATTTTTATATATCTTAAGCTTTTTAATATTTTTTTTCTATTGAATATGTTCTGTAACTTGAATTATAAAAATCAATATTTTATTTTATTGGTTGGTTCGAAGAAATTGCCATTTGGCAATAAGCCCGCCAATGTACAAATAACATTATTTACAAAAAGTTAAATAAATAAAGTGTGTGCCACTTAAACCAGCCATTTACAGGTCATAATTCCTGCAAATGCCTAGATTTACATATTTCCTTCTTAAAAATGTTTTTTCTCTCTGATGCAACAAATTTAGCTATGTAAACGTACCCAAGTATCAAATGATACGCTTTTGTACTTTACTGTACCGCTTTTATGTAAAGTTGAAGAACATCACATGCGTCGTTGTTCTACGATTATTGCGATATGCAACGCCGCGTCTAAGATTCAACGAATTTTCCGTCGCCTACGACAATTCGGAAAAAAGAGAGAGTAAACAAATGCGTCATCGTGTGCGTCATTACTCTGTTTTTCGTTTTGCGTAGACTGCCCTTCCAATATGTCTGAAATTCGAAACGAAAGTCATCGATACGTTTGCCAACTTGAGACAAAAACAATATTCAAAGTTCAAAACACGCACTATCAAAATTAAGCATTCTTGCTATTTCTGGACAAAATAGTACCCAACGGCATACATATTTTTTTCTCTCTTTAATTTCTAGAGTAAAACAAACTGTTGGAATCCATCGATGACCGCGCGACTGGTCACACTATATCAGACGAGGATAATGTATTTGCACGTTTGTCTGGTCAAATCGGATTGATTTTATTTTTGGCTCTCTGGCATTTGCATTATCTCCAATTTGTTTAAGTGTATTTCTAAAATAAACAACATTGATAGGTTACCTTCTATAAGATTCGTTGGCAACTGATTAAATATAGTACGTTTTTATTTACGTATGTACTGTGCTGATTTTTACTACTATTTATCCAATAATCTTGTCAGAGCCTCAGCCCAAGCTACGTATATTGAAACATATTTATTTATGTATACTTTTACATTGTGTGTATTTTTTTTATACAGGGGGTGCCGAGGGAAATATTTTACAAAATGTGAAACATGCCTAAGATTAGCTATTTAACAAAGTTGACATAATAATAACAAAAAAAAACGTAATTAATCCAATTAACCTTATTATCATTAACATAATGTGTGTAATTAACTTGGTAGTACCAAAAGTATGTAATAAGTATGGAAATAGAACTCTCAAATATTTAGTTCCCTAAATTTTTTTATTTATTACCAAAAGAACTTAAATTTAACTCACATTGTAACAAGAGCAAAATAAGAGAGTGGCTACTCGATAACAATTTATAGAGACCAATAGAACAAATTTCATAAACAGTACAAACATTTGACCTATTTGGGTTGATCCACTCATCGATCCGTGAGCAACCCACCTCCACTATCCATTTCTTAGTAGCAATTTTATATTGTGAGAACTTACTAATTGTCCTTATGGATAATGGAAGTAGATTGTACACTTTAACCGAGTAGTAGGTTATAATCCTCTTTGACAGAAGGTTGTATTTATTTTTTTGCAGCATCAGGGTGGAGTATCTAGTAACTCTTGTATTTGTAACGGAAGGTAGAGAATAATGTTTACGTGCGGTATGGTAACAAATTTTTTACATAAAGTAGTTTTATAAATATGGGCTTGCACAACTCAAAAAACTAATAAAAAATAATTTAAAATAAAATATGAAAATAAAAATAAAATCTTTCGTTTGATTTACCCAAATATTTCAAATTTAGAGGCCATTTTCAACAACTTGTAAATAACTTGCAACACTTCACAAACATCAACAGATGAAATAATTGAAGGAACATAGATGTTCAAATATGGGCAGAATGGTGAATGTTACACAATTTGTAAAGTGGCCACTTAAACCAGCCATTGACAGGTCATAAGCCCTGTAGATGCCTAGACTTCTATATTACCTTATCTTAAATGTTCTTCATTTCTGTTGTAATATGTTAAGGTAGGTACCCCTTTTCCCGAACTTATGACATTGTTACGAATTTCGAAAATCATTACAAATAAATATTAATTCATACGTAGGTCACGTCTTCGCCATGTTCTTGGAAATCCTTGGCATAATGACAAAAATAAGTACTGTTAAAAAATAATAAATGTAAGTATGCTGATTGGGTTATAATAAGAATGACGAATCATCCAAAAGAACATAAAATATAGTAGCGAAATAATGGCAATATAATTATTACGAGTTTGACCTATTTCATACGTATTTATTTATTTTGTTCATTAACGCCCAAAAGGCATTTACAAAAAATAAAAATGAAATACATGCTAACATACTAAATAATAAACGCAGAATATACAGAAAAAAATATGAGGAATTAGTTAAAAAGGATATAATAAAAAGTTTTACAAAGTAAAAAAAAAAAACAATAATAAAAAAGATATGCAGGAAAAAACAGTACGTTATCTTCCAAATCCACACGGTACGGTAGAAATAGGTAAGTTGCCATTTGTATTACTACTAGCTTTCAGGGGCGAATCGTCTAAATAAGCAATTATGCACAGCTTTATATTTATCATTTATATTTTTTCTGGATTGTTATTCTATTGCATTACATGTCATTATAATTTAATTAAATTAATTTTACTATGTATTTTTTATTGTTAATTATTATGGCTTGACACGGACACAGCATAAAAAGCCTTAATAATAAGTTAATTAATATTAAAACGAGTGTAATTTTGAATGAATAAATAAATAAAATAAAAAAAGTGGCTACTTTAATCCACTAAAGCCTTCAAAATGCCTAGACTTCTATTTTTGGATACCCAATTTTAAAAAAAATGCCTTAGTCCATTTTTGTTGTTGTGAAATATTTAAAGTTTTAGTGTTTATTTTGTTCCTGAAATGTTAAATGACAGAATTTCGGAAATTTGAAAATGCGCAAGTATTGTAAAGTTTATTTTCTTCTTTATTTTAAGATAAAAATTTACAAAATTGTGTCATGTTTAATTACTAAATTATAGTTTGTTAAAAAGTAGACTTAAGCCTAAGGTCAGGACTTAGGGATTTTTTATAAGTATTTAAAGGACTAAGGGATTTTTATTCAGGGAAAATACTCTTGGACTAAGAGATTTTTAGGACTTAGGGATTCTTCGAAGTTGAAATAATATTGTTTATTTTATTTTTCAAATACAAAAACCGATATGGGAATTCTTTATTGAAAAATTAATTACTCCACACGGCAGTGTTGCCAACTCAAAACCGACAAAATTGGACTCCGGCATTTTTTAAAAATTAGGCATACTTTTTCTCCTCTAAAATGTTATCTATTTCTCTTGTTATTTGATAAATCTTACTTATAATCTTACTTATTACACAATGTTCTTCAAATGGCACTGAAAATTCTCAATGTACAAAATTTAGCAAACCCACAAGTTTTCGGCACACTTCGCCCTGAGTCGTCCACTCACGGCACTCACCTATAATTTCAAGATAATAATATTACATGCCTCATTACGTTCGACTGTTTTTGTATGCTGTGTCAAATTAGCCATTCAAATAATTCCCAAGTTAAGAAATTGCATAATGCAGAGGACAAGGTGACACGAGTACGCTTTACATATTTTAAAGGCTTCAAAGTGGCTTTTTATGACAGCAATATTTTGTCATCTAAGGTAAAAAAGGTTATATTTATACTAACAAATTACAACAGGGATGGAGAATACCTTAAATAAGGGAATATTGAAGTCTAGGCATTTACAGGGCTTATGACCTGTCATTGGCTGGTTTAAGTGGCCACTTTACAAACTTATATTTATTTATATTTCCTCTTAGCGTTGGTTTGTTAAAATCCCATTGAAAGTAAAACATTTGATGAACGAAATTCACGCAAATTGACAATGCTTCTTCGGCGAGTGTCATATTTTTTATTTTACTTTTGTAAATAATATTTGTACCTTAAAGCTACAATGCTGGAAGTCGCATTAGGTAAATTGTTCAGGAGAGCGGTTTGAAGTTGTAAAACTGTTTCAAATTTATCTCTCATTCAAAAGTAAAATCACAATTTATTTTTGTTTGATTTATAGGCTTTTGATAAGAATATTTAACAAAAAAACATTTCAAATATGGAATATCAAATATCCATGGGACTTAAATGTTTTTTGTTCAAACCGCCCGGCCCGCGCCCTAATTCCTCCTCGGACTTTAGTATAAAAAGTAATGTACAATATTGAATGAAAAACAATGTATTTATAAATCTTTATAAGTTTCATAAATAGGCAAAAACTTTGAATTACGTGCCCTTAATTAAAACATTTTTTATTTATGAAAATAACAGGTAAATATACATTTAATGACTTGATATTAATAGCAATAAAACAGCAATTGAATGTGAACAGTATGTGAAAAAAAGTAAAATAATGAAATTAACGGCAAAAGAAATGACATAGTGGTTAAGTATGGTTGATTATGACATTTTTTTTATTTGTCATATTTTTTTCTTTGCATTTTACAATAATATTAATTTGATCAATAATCAAATAACCTTTGAATATAGCCCATTATACGATGTTCCATTGAAACGGTCACCCTATACCTTTTAAACTCACGCCTCTCCCTTCACCCCCCCCCTTCTTTTTTATGAATAAAGATTTGCGTTCTTATGATTTACTTAAATATTTCATTTTGAGGGCCATTTTCAACGAGTGAAGATTATGGAATGAAAAACTATGGTGAACGTGTGTAGTGGGTTTTGCATGTTGGTTTAAATGGTGCCCTGACAAAGAGACGGGTATGTCGCGAAACCAGTAGACATAGAAAAGTCGGTAAGTGGTCATATACAAATGTTTATTAAAACGTTTGATTACAAAGTTAATGCTTGAAATACAAAAAGTATTTTTATTAGTTTGATACACTTAAATCAGTCAACGACACTTCATAAACCCTGTTAATACCTAGAGAGTGATTTTCTTTTTCAAAATAATTTAGGGGCATATAAAAAAAATATTAAAAAAATTAACCATGCCATACATACAAAACTAGAGGTAAAAATATATATACCAATAAGGAAAAAAAACATAGTCTACAGGGTGTTCTTTAAACCCTGTCAGATCCGAAACCACGATGATCAGTATGAGCAAGAAGACTATAAGCACATAAAAATAAATTTTTAGAACGAATGAAATTTACAAAAATAAAATATTAAAAAACAAATGGTTGCTTACTTCTGCAGGGTAGAAACGAGGAGGGGGGAGGGGGAAGTCTGATATACCGTCAACCGCGCGGCGGCGCCCCCTCGCTTTTCCGATACTTTCTTTTTAAAAAAAATGTTCGTTCGAAATATTTTTTTTAATATGCTAATATGTCTTCTTGCCCATACTGATCATCGTGGTTTCGGATGTGACAGGGTTTCAAGAACACCTGTATAAGATAATTGTGTAATAGTTTATAGTACAATGAGTAACCTGAAGAAATAAATTAAATTAAAAACCTTAAATTTAAAAAAATATATATTTTTTTATTTTTTATTATTTATTTATTTAGTTCTATGTATTACATAGTCTAATATATATTTACAACACAATATTTACATCTATACTTATTCTAACATTATTTATCACTATTATACACTTAGTATCCTAATTTATTATATTAACTGTTTCATATGTACATTTTCATTAATTATATTCACTATTTACACTATTTACTACCTAATATTTTTCACATATATACTTTTTACATTTAATTTTAAATATATTTACATTAATTTCGTTTTTTATGCTTTCTGTCATTTCTTCAAATAGTTTTATTCCCTTGTACATAAGGCAGTTCTGGGACATTGCTTTTGATTTCTTTTCCAGTCTTATATTTTTAGATCCTCTTGTTGCATAGTTATTCATACTATTTAATGCATTAATATTTCAATAAATAAAAATAATAAATTATTGTAAAGAACCCACTTACCGACTTTGCTATGTCTACCGGTTTCGAGACGAACCTGTCACTTTGTCAGCACATTTATAGAATATGTGGCAGGAGAGCAGTTTGATGACTAGATATGTGCAAAGACTGATTATGCCTAACTTAAATCGTCAAAATCGAAGCCTCGCATTCCCTACCCCAATACTGAATCTGTCTTGTTTTTTTTAAAAGAAATTGTACCAGAAATAAATTTTCTATGTCGGCACATTTTGCCTTTTTCAAAAATAGTTATATTATTTGCATAACGTACCAGTGGCGAATGGTGATTTTATTTACAGGCAAGCTATAAAAAAATATATACATATTTGTAGGAGGTACATAATATAATGCACGTTCATAACATAATATAAAGGCGGCCTCCGTGTTGTAGTGGTCAAGAAGCTTGACTCACGCACGGAAGGTTCCGGGTTCGATTCCCGGTGAGAACAGTAAAAATAAAAAAAAGTGATTTTTCTCAAGCCTGGTTTGTCTGTAATGTAATTCACCACTGTAATTGGGCCTCCTGGCCTGTTGTGGTGCAAAAAAATGAAATGAAATGAAAAATGTAAGTAATATATACTATAAATTAATATTTTCTGTGATTCCGTGTGATACAACAACTCTCATCCATGAAATCAACTCAAACGATGTACTTTCGTGATATATTATCTAGACATATTATCCTTTACTTATATTTAATATATAATTCATTAAAAAATAGATAAAAAATATCACCAGGAATTCAGTCGATATTAGGTATTTAATTTAAATGTCAACTGGCCGCATTGTTCTAGTAATTAATAGTGCTAAAAACGGCCGCGTGGAGCGCTTTATGTCCTGCAATATGACGCATCAAATTAATTATGGTCATATGTCAAAAGTAAAATAAAAATAGTCCTTATGAAACAATGTTTGAAATACTGTTTTCCAAATCAAGAATCTCCAAATAATTTGTGTAATCTGCAAGTTTAATCTAGGAGAAAAACCCGCACTGGGGTTAATATATTCAAAATATAGTAAACTTATTTCATGAAAAAATAAGCTGGAGTAATCGGCTAGTTTTTTGGCTCACCGCAGGCGCTGGGCGCGCTTTATTAAAATTTATATTTATATTAGGATAAAAATACAAACGGTGGAAATTATTTAATATAAATGTTATTTGTTTATTTGTTTTTCTGTTAATAAAGTTACAATTGAACATTACTATAGTTAGTCAAATATAATGGTAAGCTGCGCATAATCGCTTCTATACACGGTTTGCCCCTGTAACGTACGTCTTAAGACGGCAGATAAAACTTAGCACTATTCATGGGGGTTTTTGTATGGTCCTAGCTCCTATAAAAGATAATTTAAAAAAAAATAACGATAGGCACACGCGAGTAGTGGAAATCTATTGTCGGTAATAAAATTGTTCTAATGCCATAACCCAGGGAGCAAATACGAAATACGTTTGTATGAAAAAAGGTCAGACCGCACATTCTCTTAATTTCACTAACATGCAAATCCGATTGTTCAGCTAAAATGCGCTTAAATATGATTTAAAAAATATTGTCTCATTTCCACATTTTTCCGAACCACAAATCTTGTATCTTTGTGATGGCGTGATGGAGTTTCTTCCTCCGCCCACGGCCGAGTGGTCAGGCGCCGACACTCATACAACTATTTCCCGCTTCGCGTCCCAACGCGGTCGAATATACAGGCTGTTTCATTTTCAATTTAATATATGAAAACATTTCTTGTGAGGGCGGCGTAAAGAGTTTAGTAAATACACTGCAACGGAGAGAAAAACATTTAAGAGAAGGGAAAATGAAAGTGTAGGTATTTACCCATCATTGGCAGAATGAAGTAGCCACTTTACGCCCTGTAACATTCACCATTCTGCCTATGCATTTTTTCGTTGCATATTTATATCCCGCTTATTTATGTACACATATTTCTAGATCTATTTGTGTATCTTTTATTTTATTTTTTTCTCGCATGCGTTTTGAAACTAACATGATAAAAATAACGCCTTTTATTTAATTAGTTGATTGAAAGAAATTACTATTTGGCAATAAGTCTTCAAATATACAAATATGTTTGGACAAAAAGTTGAATAAGTAAAAAAAATTGGAATTATGAAATATTTCATTGTACACTAAAACAAGTACTTAGCATAAATATTATTGTGTTAGAATAAAAGTTATCCTCACAATATAATCGATACACTTTATCTTTATAATTTGAAATATAAATAAATATAATTTATCTGTACGTGTGATGTCACCGAACTCATCCTAAACGGCTTAACCGATTTTCGTGCGGTTTTCAGAGAAATATAGATCTTTGCGCTGCGCGTGTTCGTAGATAAAATCTTCAATTTAATATGTAATAAATAAGTAAGGAGCATAAATGTTTTATTCATCGATCTACCAGGGCTGCATTCGAGGAGAATGCATTTACAAAAAATGGAAAGATGTTGTTTTTTTGTGTATAAAAAAAGTTTGTTTTTGAATGTTTACAAACTGCATTTGTTTGTGGATCTTAATCAGATCTATTCCTTAAATTCCTTATAATTTCTACCCATTTATTTATTTTTACTGCATTTCCGGTAATATTTAATTCAAAACATTTTTATCTATCGTTTTCCTTTATAAGTTCACCCCTCTGTTGGTGAGAAGACCGGAGTTTGACGTTTGCAAAAAGAATGCCATATTTAAAAAAATATTTATTTTATCTTTTGGAATTCAACAATAAACAAGTACCTAGCTACCTGCTTAAATTCAATATTTGAATATGATTAATTTTTAATTTTGGAATTCAATCACAAAAACGTACCTAGGTACCTACTTATCAACGAAAAGTCTTTTTTTAAGCCAGCAGGTAAGCTAA
The DNA here is from genome assembly GCF_059751315.1 of Micrasema longulum. NCBI lineage: Eukaryota > Metazoa > Arthropoda > Insecta > Trichoptera > Brachycentridae > Micrasema > Micrasema longulum. The sequence continues at coordinate 64,905 of NW_028280317.1, forward strand.
CGTTCGGGCAGGACAACGTCTATCGGGTCCGCTAGTATGTATGTATATTTCTACCGACATATTGAAATCAGTGTGTAAATTCTATACCTAATGTGTTTTTATTTTATGAGAAAAATGAAATAAAATAAAAAATAAATAATGTAGATTGATATTCTCGCCTTTGTTAATCGTATTATAAAGACAAATTAGACTTGGTGTACGAATGCAGAGCCCTGTACACCATTGGGCGCGGATGGGATAGTGAAGAAAATATCGTTTTTATTTTGTAGTTTTTTTCTTATTTTTTCCAAATCCGCTCCTAAGTGGAGCATGTGAACATCACCAGTTGCCTCCAGGAGACCCTATCGCCAGCCAGCACTCTCGCCTCTTCCCTCGTCAATCCTGCGTTTCCTAATTCCGCCGAATGAAGTCGAAAGATCGTCATCGACGGCCTTCCACGACGGCGTGAGCACTCAGGTTTAAGGAAGAGGCAAGTTTGGTTTAGGTTGTCCTGAGGCATGCGCAGCACGGGTCCAAGCCGAGTCCACCGCCGCATCCTCAAGAAGCTCATCAGAGGAGGCTGCTGAGTGCGTTCTCGGACTTCAATGTTAGTTATTAATTCAAACCACCTTGTATCCAATATTCTTCTCAAGCACTTACTCTCAAAACTCCGACGCTGGAAAGTAAAAAGTTATCATGCGACTTGTAGAAATTTTACAGAAGAGCCAATCAAAGTAATTTTTAAAAAATGAATAAAGAATCTCGTATTCTATTTTTTTATTTAAATTATATAGGAATCACGCCGGAACAATATTATATGTATGTATGAAATTTGTTTATTAATAAAAAAAACATTAAAACTTTTTGTTACATGTCGCTTCGTAACTTGTTCCTTTCCAGCGTTTATATGTTTCCCAGCACAAAATACGACACGACAAATAATAAACCTACTGCCGACTGCGACACGGTACAAACTACTAGTACATAAAATATAAATTGTTTTTCTACATAACACAAAGTTTTTTTTTTTTACGATTCTATTCAATAAAATACACACATATTTACAATACTCGTATTATAAAAAGAAAACAAAGTATTAAAACATATTTTGTCCCGATAAACTATTTAATAATAGTTTGTCATCGGGTGCTCAGACATTAGTTTTAAGAATCAAATAAAAGAGTACAGACATAATACTGTATTCATATGAAATAATGAACATATATTATTTTGTTTTTGGTGCTTGGAAAAATTAAAAATATTATTAAGAAGGTAGAAAAGAAAAAACTCAACTAAATCAGATACAATATTCCCTGTCCTTGGTTGTCTTCCGGGCAAACGGCTGGAATTTCGTGGGCAATGGTATAGGGGATTTTGGAGCTGTCCATTAATGGAATTATTGACGTAATCTCTCCATAATCTATTAACTATGCACTGGGTATCGCAAATCCGTCTAACTTCTTGACTCTAGATTCTGCCTCTTTTGGGTTTCCCTGCGATTGCCTTTAGTACTTTCATCTCTGACGTTCTGAGCAGTTATTTGGTTTTTCTATTTAGTTTTTCTATTTAGTTTCTGTACTTGGTTTTTCGTATTTTTTATTTTCTCTCTATCTATCTTCGCCTCTGTTGTATACACCATGATTTGGTCTGACACACGTTATGTATATCCGAATTATGTTTCCAATAATCAATTGTACTATACGACATTTCTTAGGCATCCAGATGTTTACTAACTGAGATGGATATGTTCTCATCATCACTATGGCAGCATCATCTGCATGGCATGTGATGTTAATGACCTTATCTCCCTTAGTAGATTCACTACTTTTTTTTATTCGTAAAAGCGTTTTTTTAAAATATATTTATTCTCCTTGTTTAAGAAAAGATTTTAGGTGTAAATATTAGTGTGCTATATTTAGTTATAAAGGTGCCAAACTTGCTTTGTTTCTTTGTTGTTCTCAATATGTGTTATTTTCTAAATGCTAATATTATTTGTATCCCGAATTAATTTGTTGTAACTCCTGGGAATGTAATTCAACGTATTATACTTGTAAAATACTTTGTGTTTTATGATTTATAAATAATAATAAAAATATTTTAAAAAATGGTTTAAAATATTATTTTTTTAAGTAGGAAAATAGAGAAAAATAATACGACTAAAATGAAAGAATAGCTATTTACTTGAATAATATTTTAAACATAGGAAAACATAGATATAAAAAGTGTGTGCTCATTTTACATTTTTTTTTTTTTTTTTACATTTTTTTTTTTGCACCACAACAGGCCAGGAGGCCTAATTACAGTGGTGAATTACATCACAGAGCACCCAGGCTTAAGAAAAATCACATTTTTAATTTTTTGTGTTCTCACCGGGAATCGAACCCGGAACCTTCCGTGCGTGAGTCAAGCGTCTTGACCACTACACCACGGAGGCCGCCATAAATGTATAGATAAAAAATAAAGCAAAGTAAATCGAAAATTTAAATTCATATCTACAGAAAAAAAATAAAAATAAATTACCCATTAATATTAAGATCTAAAAAATGTAAATAAAACAAGAAAAAAATAAAAGAAAATGTTAACCTAGGAAAATATCAAAAATGTATTCTATGAGAAATAAAAATACTGATTTAAATAATATTGTACAAAAATAATCAATCAGTTTAGGAACGTTCTGTTCACTAACCACTTTCGTAATAAAAACATTATTTTATTTTTTATTACATGTTTTCAAGGCAAATGGCAAAACATATTAAATATTTTTGGAACAATATAATCTAACGTACGTTGTCCATATTTATTTTTAAATTTTGGTACAACTAGGCCATCAACAGATGTAAATCTTGTTAGATAGCTGTGTTCTAATTTATTTTTATTCATCGAGCTGAAAATCTGTTGGTTAATAATTTTGCTCCATAAAATACCCTTAACTGGTAAAACATTTCATTTATTTACCCCGAAGGTGGTTCCTGCAAGGGTAGCGGACACGTCGGAACGAGTCCGACCCTAAAAAGTCGATATATATTGAAAAAATTAAACAGAGTTCACACGAGAGCAATACTGTCTTTTCTCAGCTCCGCGATCGAATGCAGGACAAAACAGTGAGACAATACAATTCGACTGTAATTCAAACGCTAACGCTGCGAAAATGGATACACGACGACGCGTGCGGTGTTGGGGGTAAGCCATTACCCTGCGGAGATAGCTTGCCCGTATATCTCTTGGACAATGTGTCGGTCTATTGTCCTGTCTTTATGTGAACTACTCACGATAAAATCTGCGCACCTTCTTGTAACGTGTTATTTTTAATTATTTCATGACATTTGTGTTTTGAGATCCCACCACAAAAATAAATACTTCATCAAAGCATATTAATCTAGTTATTATAATTTTAAGCAAATAATAAATGTTCCATTTTAATAGAAAAAAATGGATACAGTTAGTATTCTTGATACTCCTGTCGGATCTTTATTTCGTAGATGCGAAATAACATACTTTACTCTTGTTATTTGGAGATTCTTTTGGAGGTTTATTTGTCAGAAAGACAGTTAAAATTGAACAAAGAATATTGCGCTATTCATAACATTTATTCATCGAAATAATTAGTACAAATGGCTAACCTATGAGTTATTTCTCGAGTGCGCGCCGTGCCCACACAAGCCCAAATTTAGACCTCCACGCGCAGCGCTGTGACGTCACCTCGCCACCCCCCCTCCATTCGCGACAAACCATTTCCGGTAGTCGACAAAACGGGCTATCCAGTCGTAGTTTTAGATGTTATTTAATCTTTACGGTTTTTGCACACGGTCATCGCAAGTGCACAGATATTGGTCGCGGTAAAACCTTGCATTACACAGAGAACGAACCGTAAGATATTCACTCGGATTCACATAAAAATGTATTAAATAATATTATGCAATTACCCCATAACAATCACTACAATGCGAAATGCCAACGTTTTTCTCTATCGCATAGTTGTATTTTACGAATGCATTTTTCTATAGATAAACAGTTATATTATGAGGGTATTACACCCTTTTTAAACACTGTTTAAAACATCGATAAAAACGTATTCATTTTGTATGGAATGTTGTAAGCGCTTTGCTTGTTGCTATGCACGTTCGTGTACTGTGTTCGCGGTCTGTTGATTTTCATATTAGTAGCTTTGATAGTTTTTCTCCTCTTAAACCGTTCGTCCACGGACCTACGCGCCACAAGCCGTTCCGATTTTTATGACATATGTTTATTTATTTTATTTTCTTTATTTTTTATTTCTACGATCCCTCGTATGTGTGAAGCATTTAACAAGAATTTTAATAGTCTTTGATATATTTAATACTCCATATAATAGGTACAGAAGAGAATTAGTAGGCTTGATTCAGAATAACATAGAATAGACGTTTTGTCTCTTTTCTTGCTCTTAATCGTTAAATTAAATGCAATTTTCCACTCCTACTTTCCTTCAATCATCCTTTACCACTCCTTATAAATTTCCTCCTTTTCCTTCCCACTATCTCCTTGTTTTGTCCATATTTCTTTTATTTTAATAAATAGTATATTTATTTTTTATATAGTTTAAACTTTAAACCGCCATCGCTTTATTGAAGTATGATTTAGTGAATACATAATTGGATGGCGGGCCCTACTATTTATACATTTTTTATAGTTTTTATTTATATTCATTTAACCTGTACATCTGTTTGTATGCAAAAAATTATTTTCATTTTATTTTATTTATTTATTTATATCTTACATATATATTATTTATACGACATTTATTTATTTATATCTTATATATATATTCCATTAAGCGTGTTGTCCAGATGTTTATTGAAATATATGTTTGTGTTATAATGTTAATTTTTGCTATTGTTTAATCATGTGCATTCTTCCACTTTCCACCATGCTGTATCTCAACCCAACACAGCTCTTGGCCTCACACAGAGTTCATTATCATTCCCTTTCCGCACCTAAAGCTGCGTAGGTCACTGGATTGGTACACCAATCGCAGCATATCTTGATCAAGTTTGTTACATGAAGGTAAGGTGATCAGTTTTTCGATTCAGGTACCAGTCCAGGGACTATGAAATATTCTAGTGTGAAAACACCCTTTTAAATGAATATTTCATATCAACCATGTCGGGAATCGAATTCAAGACCTCTAGCATGGTAGGCAAACGCGCTGACCATTACGCCACGAGGCCTCATAGAGTTAGGGATACGTTATTATTTTTTTGTAATTTACAGGGTGTTCTTTAAACCCTGTCACATCCGAAACCACCATGATCAGTATGAGCAAGAAGACATATTGGCATGGTTGCTTACTTCTGCAGGGGAGACACGAGGAGAGGGGAGTGGGGAGTCTGATATACCATCAACCGCGCGGCGGCGCCCCCTCGCTTCTTCCCCGCAGAAGTACGCGACCATTTGTTTTTTTAGATATTTTCTTTTAATAAAATTTTTCGTTCTAAATATTTTTTTCAATATGCTAATATGTCTTCTTGCCCATACTGATCATCGTGGTTTCGGATGTGGCAGGGTTTTAAGAACACCCTGTATATTTTTATGAATAAGTAAATGAGACGAAATGGTAAAAAAAACAGTAAATTATGTAGAAAGAAATAGGGTATTTTCACAAATAGGGAATAACGTTCAAATACGTTAAATATTTAAAGCGGATTTTTACTATCCTAACGATACAACTACTATGAATGCCTAATGTTCATAAAATGATTGATGGTTATACCTCAAAAGAGTTGACTCAAAAGGTTTTTTCTAATCAATGTGAACACTTATATAAAACAAGAAATAAACATGAAGTAAGACTTCCATTTCGTAGGAAAACAAATACACATAACTCGTTGATGCACCGAGCTGTACAGTTATATTATAAGGAAATACCATTTAAAATAAAGAAAATAAATAAATAAATAAAAATAAGAGAGCAAAAAAATATTATTTCATTTAAATGTCAATTAAAAAAACATGTGTTTAGTAGATAAGTTTTAAAAAGTAATCTTATTCGTGTTAGCTTTATAGAAGTTTTCTTTTTAAGTGTACGTATATTGTTTAGAAATGTTAATAATTAGTATATGTTTTAATAATAATTAGATACAAGTTAATATTAGGACATTCATTTATTATGTTTGTACTTTTTAAAGACAAAAATAAAAAATTTTCAGCTTTACAAACGAGCACATATAAAACGGCTCCTAGTTGGCGTCCCGTATTTTTGACGTCACACGTCATGCCCGCCGAGTGTGTTTCTTACATTGCGGAGAGGTATGGCGCAGTAAATGCCATTTGTTGCATATGGCGCGAAACGTCTCGTTTTCAAGTAATTAAAAATATCCTAATTTTAAACCTTTGTAGACAATTTTTCCGACGTCGCGTCGCATATAAAAAATACAATACTGTTAGGTACCATCGTATTTTTTTATTATTTTGTCTGTGTTCGGGCGGGTGAAGAATACAGTTCTGTGTAAATTATGACTATTCTCATATATCCCTTGAGTATTATATTACGAAAATCGCGCTTTATAAGTTATCCATAATAATAATATCCAAAAAAAGGAAACCGAATCGTGAAAAGTCCGCCTCGGAGTGTAGTGGTTGGCGTGTTTGACTATCATGCTTGAGGTCTTGGATACAATTTATTTCTTTATTTATTCATTCAAAATTACACTAGTTTAAATATTTATGAAATTATTAAGGCATTTTAGGCTATGCCCGTGTCAAGCCACAATAAATAACAATAAAAATACATAGTAAAATTAATTATATCTAATTATAATGACATAGAAAAACAATCTAGAAAAAAAGGCAAATGTAATAAATAATCAAATTCCAAAGAATACAATGCAAAAAAGATAATCAGAAATAATTTTTAAAATATAAATTGTACAAATTAAGAATCACACATAATCAAATGTACAAAATAGTGGTATCATTAAAATCAACAAAATAATAGTAAAATACAGTAGTATTAATAAAAAAAATAAGAGTATCATTTAAATCAACAGAAAAAGAATATATATATATATATATAAAAGCAGACCTTTCTTTCCTGTAACTAATGATCGAGATACACTTCATGTAATTTCACTTACTAATCAATCACCGGGTATGGATTAGTATTTGATGATAATGATGAATTAGGCTGTAACGTCGGAACTAGCAGGCTTTCTTTATCCGAAATGACGGATTTTGGATGACAGATTCTGCGCAGACGGAATATTAGTCGCCGTATATCGAAATCGGATGCTGTGAAAAAACAGCCTAACGGTTTCCAATAGACAATTAATTCAGTTATCACACTTTCTCGCATTTTATACATTATACCCCTTTGTTTATAAAAAAAAAATATTAATTACCTTTTTCAAGCTTATATGATATAATTGTCGAAGGGTTGTTTGAATGTGGGAAATACAACAGATTTTTTTTTTATTCTGATAAAAAAATGGGTAGGTATACAATATTACTACTAAATACAATTTTTAAAATAAATTAAATACATATATTTACATTAGCGTTTCGCATTACGTAAAAGAAAAAACAATTCTCGTATCCATAATGGGGAGTGACGTCTTACAGTAATTTCTTTAGTTATTTTATTTTTTTTATTAGTATTTTAGTATAATATATAAATTACAAAAAAATAAATAAACGATGTTTTTAATCAGTGCTACTCAAAACAGAATCATAAATATAACTTTTCGCTTCTTTCTTAAATATGTCGCATTGTTGACTGCTTTTTTTTTCCTTTGTTCACTTCATTGAAGAAAAATATTCCTCTGAAAGTATAATGATGTTTTGCTGTAGTTGTTTTTAATTTTTTGATTAAGATGTTACGAGTTATTCTAGATCGCGTACTTACGTTTTGTGACGTAGAACCACTACCATTTATGTTGTCTTTGTGGATTTGGAGTAAACCATTATTTTTAAATAACGATTTTTTATCTAAAACCCATTTTTTTTAAAGATAATTGGACAGAGGGAGAAATATACGGTTTTTCTAATATAACTATTTTAATTAATTTTTTGACCGGTAAAATATCGAAGAAAATTGATTTTAATTCTTCGATAGTTAATATGTTTCTTAATCTAATAAATACATGTATAAGTTTTCTCGTTATATTTTTAATAATATTATTTATTTGGTCCTTCCATTATATATTTTTATCAATTATTACGCCTAGATATTTTCTGCTATTTTTTTCGGTGATTTGTAAGCAATTATCATTATGAAACTGATATCCTCCATTGCATTTTGTAGTGTGGATACAAATATTTATAGGAGGTATAACTTGTTCTTTTAGTGAAAAAGTGATGTAATGTGTCTGACAATATTGTCTTGTCCCAACTCTGTGAACAGCCTCTATCGCGCAGGACAAAACGCTGGGACAATGCGCAAATTCGGCCGCAGTTCACGCCTGGGCTCCGATTACAATGAGAAGTTATCATTTATCGCCAATTTTATCTAGAAAGTAAAATTAAGTTTTCTGTATGAAAAACAGAATATGCAAACATTTTCTTCTTCTAAATATGTTAAGTTATAGGTTACCGATGAAGATACTTTAAATGTGCATGCGAATATACTCATTTTCGTACACAAATATTGGTTTTTCTTTACAGACAGTTGAAGATAACTTCTCTTAACTTCCCATTGTAATCGGGGCCCTGGGCCTCTATTATGATGATTATTATTTTTTTACTGATTTATCTTTAACTTTTTTTTTTTAAACTTTCTATACATTAAGCTTTTTGTATTTTTTTTCTCATGCGATAAACCGTAATCTGCCTGTCGAAAAGTAATTACATTTTTCAGTAAGTTTTATAAATGATTGTTGTTTATCTAATGTTTAACAAGGAAGTTTAGTGATTTTTTAAATTTTATTTATTTGTTAATAGACGATTTAACTAAGGTAACATTTTTTTTTTTATTTGCTGCGAGTTTTTGAAGTTTTGTATTTTTGAAATTGTGTAATTTCTTTTTCCCTTCTTCTCAGTGAGTTCTACTGATTGGTAGTTGACTTACCGTAAGCCGGAAACCTATCACAACTCTCTTATCATTGGTTGATTCGGAAGAACTAGTGACGTCGTTGAAAGGAGGTCGTTTTTATTACAATCACTTTTAATTTTTTTCATACATTTTCAACAAACTTCGCCGTACAATCCAATGCTCTTATTTTTACCGCGCGTTAAAATACATTTCTAATAAATAATTTCCCGTAGGACTGTCATTGCTTTGGTTTTTTAATGTCGCAGTTTTGAAAGAACGGTGTTTTAAAATGACAAAATCACGTGACGTCCTTACTTTTTACCACACTACGGCCTTTATCCTTGTTCCCTCATTATTTGAATAAATACTTACTTTTGTTTGGTAATTGGTAGCTTATGTATCTCAGTTCTAAACATAATTAATATAAAATATATTCAAGACAACTGCAAGGTCGTCATCAGGCTTTGAACCCGCGACCTCCAGTCGAGCAGGCTGTATAATAAATAACAACAAACACGTTTAAAATGATACGCAAACGTATTTTTTAAGCTTAAAATCATCATGACTTCTCGTATGTGCTGATGAAATTAAGAATAGATCATTAGGCATTAGGTGTAAATTGTTTGATTTCCTGAAGTTTGTGTCTATATGAAAAAATATGTAACCAAGCGGGAGACGCGTTTGGCTAGCTAGCATCCATCAAAGAACGATTCGATTTCCAAATAGATCTTTTTTTGTAAAATGGGAATGCCTATTTTTTTGCCATACCTATCATTTATTGTGTCATTATCATCATTCCCTTTCCGCATCTAATGGTGTGTTGCACACTGCATCGGTACACCAATTTCAGCGTATCTTCATCATTTTTGTTACATGGAGGTAAGATGATCAGTCTTACGCTTCAGGTACCAGTCCATGGCTAGTATTCTGAATGGAATTGCGCGCGAAGAGATCGCTGTATTAGGTACGTAAATAAGCGTTTAAAATGCGTTTTCTACGCGCGCTTTTTTTTTTTTTTTTTTAAAAGAAATATTTGCGTTCTTATGATTTACCCAAATATTTAATTTTGAGGGCCATTTTCAACGAGTTGTAAATAACTCACTATTAGAAAATGGAATCGAGTTGGGGTAGAGTGGGATTCGAACCACGGACCTTTGGTCCGTGAGTCCGAGACACTAGCCACAGGACTACAACCCGATTTATATTTTGTATTCAGAATACCACCCCAGGGTTACGTATTTTGATGGGAAGTTTAAATTTATCTTTAATTTTATTTATAAAGTAAAATTAAGTGTATCAATCAAGTGAAACTAATATTAATTTTATTCAAACTTTGCAAAATTCTATGATCAAATTGCTACTACATAAAGATGTATACCGCCAGAGACACAATATTTCAATATCATTGATAGATAAATCTGTAAATAAATTATCTGTTAGGGCTCTACTTTGGTACAAATTAATTTGTCAGCATGCGTCGCACTCCGAGTATAAACACAAGTTGGTACATGATAACAACACCAGGTTTACTAGTATGGCTGTACTAGAGCTAGCTGTTCCTAGATATTGCAATAAATATGGCAAAAGGACACTGCAATACAGTATACCTAAAATATTTAACATGTTACCAAATGATATAAAAAATACTGAGTTAAATACAGAAGTGAGACGTTTGCTCAAATTATGGTTAATAGAAAAAAGTTTTTTGTATTAGTGATAGTTTTTTAATTTTTGATAATGTAATATGTAATGTTTTTCAAGTAAAATTATTGTTAATGTAGGTTAAGTGTAAATAATCGATGTAATTTATAAGAACCTGCTGACGAGTTGTATGTATGCAACTCAGCAGGACTTTAATTTAAGACTATTTTGTAAATATTTTTTTAAAAAAAAAAAGTTTTCTGTATGGAAAATAGAATAAGTTTACAATTTTTTTTTTCTAAACATGTTCAATTTCCAGTAAACGACGAAGATTCTACGAATTTTCATACAAATATACACACTTTCGTACATAAATAATGATATTAGTTTATACTGTCTCAGTAAATACCGATGAAGATAACCGTTCATAATCGCGGCCCAGGAACTATGAAATATTCTAGTCTAAAAACACCCTTTTAAATACATAATTCACACAACCCTGTTGGGAATCGACCCCGAGACCTCTTGCATGGTAGGCAAACGCTCTGACCATTACACCACGAGGCCAACTATGTATTATGTACAAGGCTTAAATTTTCTGCAAAAGGTATGTTCCTTCAACTGCTCCTGTAAGGATTTGGCGGCATTCCTCGACATAGCACAATTTTTTTTTCTATTCCTTTTCCGTTCAAGCTGCTAGGCTTTGGAATGAGCTACCCTTCATATAAAAATGCACCTTCTCTAGCCACCTTCAAGAAACGCCTAAAACATTGTTATATATCCCTAGAAGTCTGAATGCCCTGAATTTTTACTGTCTAATATATATCTTTATCTTTAAATTTATTGCAACAGAGAGGGAAAACGTCTTTGAGAAAGGATATGAAACGATATCTCGGCATTTACAGGGCTTATGAGATGTCATTGGCTGGTTTAAGTGGCCACTTTACACACTATGTAATATTCACCATTCTGCCCATATGTAAAAATCCACATTTCCTCAACTCTTCCATCTGTTGACTTTTGTGAAGTAAAGGAGCTGAAACCTTTATTATTTTATTTTATTTTCATTTATTTATTAAGAAAAAACAACAATTGTTATTTACAAAATATAAAAAATAGTACATACATCCAGTTAAAGTTTTTCACAAATATAATGAGAGAACATGTTACACAGTAAAAAGAAAAATAATATATTATGTAAGACATGAGAAAAAAAAGAGCTCGTAAGAAGGTTAAGGGATGAGGAAATAGAGTGGAGGAGTGGAGGAGAGGGATTTTCATAATATAGTTGACCAATTCAAAATTTTAATATTATAATAAAATAAACATAATTAAAGGAACATAAACTTATTACACACTGACAAATGTTTCATTTTACAGTGTTTCAAAAAGTTATTATACGGGTGAGATTCATCCGGCTGAACCAAATCACCTGCTAGGCAACGCCTGAAAACAATTTTCCAATTTTATACATCTTTTTCTCCCTAGGGAGGAAATCTAGCCAGTCTGCAAGCATTTGGACACACTCAAACACTGTTATATCTTTATCCCCTTTTCTTTGCTTGGTTCCTCTTTCTCTCTCCTTCCAAACTTGTCTGTTTCCACATTCTTCATCATTTAATATGTATAACATTATGTACTTGATAACATTATGTATCACTTGAATTACTTATTTATTTTATTTTTTTGTCACATTGAATGTTTATATATTTTGCAAATTTATGAAAACTAAATTGGTCTTTTTATGTTAAAAAAATCTTGTTTTTAATATTTAATATGTATGACTGTATGTTTTCTGAATAAAATAAAATAACATTATGTGATTTCAGTCTACTGGTCATATTTTTCAATCCTTTGACGTTTTGTAAAATGTTGTAGGTAATTTTAAAAAAATACACTTGTGACGTCACTCGGTGATGGCACTAATCACATTGGCTCACGATATCGTGTCTAAAGATGTTTTGGTGAATCACTGATGGGTATTGACTGAAAAATAATACCACAATTTATCTGTAAAAAATGTTTTTATCGGCTCCCGTGGTCGACTCAAGGGCGAATTATTTTAATTAATTATAAAGATACCCACTATGCATTAAATCACATTGTATCTAATAAGTAAAGAGCATAATCAGTCACAATTTATGGATACAGGATATAATTTATTTATTTATTTAAACGCTTTATATATTTATTTATTTATTATTTATCTTTTTTTAAATATATTTTTATTAAAGAAGGTAAAAACACAAACAAAAAATATAAAAGGAAAAATAATGAAACCCACTAAACCGCGAAACCGGCTTGTCAGCAGGTTTCTTATTTTTCCTTTACAAAGAGAAACGTTAAAGAAATTATATCAATTTAAAAAGTAATATAAACATTATTAAGAACTAAAAGCATACCTAATTTTTACACAAAATTTATTTATAAAAATTAAAATAGATGAAATTAAATGATAATCAACATAAAGCTTTGTTACACATTAACCATTTAATTATTTTTTTCTTAAAAGCTTTGTCAACATTTTCTTTTAAAATCATCTTAGGAATATCAATAAAAAAAATTGTAATTATATAATGATGTGTTCTTTGGCCATACTTGTTTTCAAACCTCGGTACTGACAAGCGTTGTGCTAGCCTTGTATTATGTGAATGTAAATATGCCTTTTCTGGTAGTTACTATCAAATCGGTATCTAGTAACAAATTTGAGCCATAGAATAGCATTTACAGACAGGCACCCTTGCTTAGTAAGGGAAGTTAAACTATGAAAGGATGAAGAGTCTACGATCCAGAAGTTTAAGGAATCTATTCTGTATTTTATCTAGTTGTGATTTATAAATTGTATATCGAGGATTCCAAACAATAGATGCAAACTCAAGATGGCTGCGAACGTATGCATAATATAAGATTTTGAGGGATGTGGTTGTTTTGAATGTTTGAGTGGTGCGTATAATAAAGCGCAGATTTCTGTAGGCCTTATTTATAGACGCCTGAATATGAGAATCAAATAAGAGTTTTTCATCCATAATCACACCTAAATCTCTCAGCTCGTTTTTCCGGACATGACAATTACCGTTAATTTCATAGCTGAAAATAATTTTATTTATTTAACTTTTTGTACATAATGTTATTTGTACATTAGCGGGCTTATTGCCAGATGGCAATTTCTTCCAACCAACCAATAAAATAAAAGTTTTATTTTTATAATTCAAGTTACAGAACATATTCAATAGGAAAAAAATGAAAAAAAAGATTAAAAAGTTTAAAGTATATAAAAATAGAAATAAACGTATTTGTTTATAAATTACCTTAAATCAAAACTATTACTCAATGGAAAAAAGGAAAAAAAGCGGAAAGAGGAAAAAGGAAAGGAGGAGAGATTAAGGAAGAGAAAGGAGATGTTTCTTCAGACGTGATTTAAACAGAGATAATGTAGTAACATCTTTGATGGTGGATGGGAGATGATTCCACAGTCGAGCCGCATGGACACTATATGAGTTAAAGAAGAAAGAGGAATTGTGTATGGGTATTAAGAGAGTGCCTTGAGAATGAGAACGAAGAGGTAAACCATGAACTGATAAATTTTATCTGTTCATTAAGTCATTCTACGTCGGGTTTATTTTTTAATCTGTAAATTTCGAGAATTTCTAGTTTGTCAAGTTTATGGCCTTTAGGTGCAGTATAAATTGTTTTTACATCATTTTTTAAATTAAAGGAATGTTTATTTTCTATTAAATGATTAGCAAAATTTGAATTATCTTTATTATTAGACCATTATTGTATGTGCTCTTTTATGCGTGTTTTAAGGGCTTTACCCGTTTGGCCTACGTAACATGTATTTTTAGTCATTACAATTAAGAAGGTAAGTTCCTGAGTTGGAAAACTTATCTTTTTTGTCTAACATATTAATCTAGCATAAGTTTTTGACTGAAGTCATGAATGGAATTTCTGTGCCATCTATTTTGAAAAGAGGAAGTGCAAGAAAATTCACCTCTGAAAACATTTTTTTACAACAATGTTTGAGTATGTCCGAATGCTTGCAGACTGGCTGTTGAGGAAATGTGGATGTTTAAACACAGGCAGAATGGTGAATGTTACACAGTGTGTAAATTGGCCACTTAAACCAGCCAATGACAGGTCATAAGCCCAGTAAATGCCCAGACTTACATATTCCCTTCTCAATAATGTTTTCCCTCGCTGTTGCAATAAATTTTAACATTTTTTTACCACTAACAAGTACAATTTGGATTTATGAGAAGTCCATTTTTTTTTGTTCATTAAGAGATATGCTCGAGTGCAAGTGTTATAACTTTGTGCTTCAACAATGCCATCGGGTTCGAAATGTATAAACAATTGAACGTAGTTATACTGAAAGCAGCCAGCCAGGTGTTATCGGGTGCAGCAAGGTCAATTCTAAGTTCTGCTAAAAACAGCCAGGCCGCTTTCATACAAAAACTGTAATAATAACCTTTTGAAAATAGTGCCGATCACAAAAACAGCATTTCCCAATTTGCAAAAAACACCCACAGTACTAGAAAAATCTTAAGGTACTTAAAGGTTATTAAAACTGGTAAATACGTAATTAGATTCTTGTTTATAATATTTAAAAAAAACCAACGTATTAATTGTTTATCATTTGTCAAACTGTTGTGTAGTGTTGTGTAGATTTGATTATTCACTATTTTTACAAATTTGCTATTATCTCAGTTTTACTTGTCTGTATAACTAACTACGTTCAATTGCGAACCATCGGCATATAAGTGGTACGAACAGGGGAGGTTTTTTGTTATTGGATTGATAAAAAGGAAAAATAAAAGTGGAGAAAGTATTTGTGGCACAGTGGTAAAGTCATATACAGTCTATATTCATATAATAGCGGGCATAATGTATTATTGTATTTTCGTAATCGCCCGGGAGAATTTATCTTCAACTATGATGTCATAATGAAGATGTCATTTTAGTGCGTAGATATGAGTATCGTGGCGTACGCAGCCCCTAGGTACATATCAATGTACCCGCCCAAAACTTGAAGAGTGAGCATCGGTAATGTATCTGCGTAATCGCTTGGGACAATGTATCTTCAACTATGAAGCTATGGTGAAGGCATGATGTCCTTAACTTCCGATTGTTATCGCGACCTAGAACCTGTAACAAATCACGTGACAGAAAAAATATAGTATGTGTTAAATAAATAAATAATTTTGATGTTTTTTTATGATATTTCTTGATAAAACTTCATAGTTAATGATTTTAATAAAATTATAAATTAATTTATCAATAAAACTTATTGGTTTAATATTATTAATATTTAAAGCATTAACTTTGTGGTCAAACATTTTAATAAATGTTATTACATAGTTGTATTTAACCACTTACTGACTTTTCTATGTCTACCGGTTTCGAGACATACCCGTCTCTTCGTCAGGACACCAATTTAACCAACATGCAAAACCCACTATACACCTTCACCATAGTTGTTGCACAAAAATATTAAACCAACACGACATGCATTTTAATAAGCGCATGCACTGATTAGGACTAACATGCACTGATTGAATTATGAAAATATTCTGTTGTTTGAGAATCAATGAAAACAGTAGAGGGGGTGGAGGGATGGGGTAAACTTTATAGGTTTAAAAGGGTGACCATTACAGTGGAACGTCGTATAAAGGACTATATTGGAAGTTTGTTTGATTATTGATCAAAGGAACATTATTTTTTAAAGCTTTCCTAATGTGAAATATTTCCATATTATTTACTTACCCTTTATTATTTGTATGTAAGATTTTAACTCCTGTATTTTTATTAAAGTCGCTTTTAATTTCGCTTTCGCCTAAGTAGGCAGCTTCAAGACTGGTAAATTGTTAATAACGTTTGCAGCATTTATAGTATTTCTAATACATTTTGGAGATAAGGAGATCAAATAAGTATTATAACAGGGGGGGACAGAAAACATAAATATTTATAACTAGTTTGCCAAACAGTTCATTTGTGGGAGTTTTGGACTGACATTGGGGTTAAGCATTTATTATTTAAAAGGTGGGGAAAGAAATACAACAGAGTGGGGTAAAACTAAACCAAGAAGTTTTATTGATAAATTTATTTATAAATTTATCAAAATCATTAAATAAATAAATGCTCATAAAAAGGGACTACCTACGACTGTCGATGTACTGATAGTCAGTAAAGACAAACAAATTGACGGTTTGTTAGTCGTTGGCTTAGCAACGTAAAGTTGTGGGTTCGAATCCAGACCCCTCTCTAATCAATTTAGTACTAAAAGTGATTCATTCCATTGCATTTGTGTCTATTGCTAAACACTGTTATAAAAGGGATGACTGAAATCGTATTGTGAATTCATTAAGCATCGTGTTAGGTGTAAGGCATAGGTATTTATTTATTTTATAACGATACTTTCATATAACATTAAGTAGGTACTTACTAGAAAATTCGGACCTTCAGGTCTCAGCTTATCGGCCCTTCGGTCCTTAATCAGAATGTTCGTCCTGGGGCCTCATCCTACAGCACCTTCCGAACGGATTGTGGCCACGCGGAATTTTACACAATTTCTTACTTCATGCTGGTATTTCTCAGAAATCACTGTATTAAGAGTATGTTTTGATGCATTTTTATTTTTTAATTTTTAAAAATTATTTATTATTTATTTGGATAACCAACAGCTATATTTATCTTCAATATAAAACAAAACAAATTACAAATAAGCAAATTACAGGTTTTCACAAGTAACATCACAGTAAGTTAAAATATATTCTCAAACACAAAATGAACGGTTATCCAAATATTTTAGAATATTTTATTTTTTCTTTCTTATGTACACAAAAATATTATAACTGTCCATTATTTATTATAGGAGCAAAAAATCATTAACATTTTCTTGTATACCCACGAACAGGCCATGCCTTTGTGGGATTTTTTGTTTATATATATATAGTTGGATAATTTATATAGCGCCATTTTTGTGAAAATCACCTCAAGGGCGCTGTACAATTGATAAATATCCCAGTACGTCTTGCAGCTACAGAGCGCATAGACGTTTGGGATTCTAGTTCCTCGTTTTCAATTAAGATCAATAAAAAATATAACAGATAGGAGCTAGATTACAGGACGTCTTGCAGCTACAGAGCGCATAGACAGTTAGAAATTTAGCCCCCATTTACACATTTTAAAAATTGACAAATTAATTTAGTGTATTAATGATACTAAAAAAAATAAAAAGGAGTAAGATTACAACACGTCTTGCAGCTACTAAGCGCATAGACGATTGGAATTCTAGACCCCATTTATAAAATTTAGGTATTTTTAAGTTGGTATATGAAAGCTAGATAACCAATTATCGTGCAGCTACAAAGCGCATGGACGAGTGGAATTCTAGCAAAGTTAGAATGATATCAATAAATCTATAAAAAATAGAGCATAGTAGTAAGTTTGTCAAGTGTTCATGCCAAGAACTAAGCAATAAAAAACTAAATAAATAAAGCACTGTATCAACTCCATGGTTAACAAAGGGAGATATATGTCCGAAGAGAATCTTTTGTAGACAGTAGGTAGATATCGTCACCATGTGGTCCACTAGGCTGCTGGAGAATTTCTGGAAACGCACGTGTGTTGTATTTCATTGCTATGTAATTATGCTTTATTTTTTTAATACTTTGTTTTATCACTTATGTTTATTGTAAAAAACAAAAAAAAAAAAACAAAAAAAAATATCAAAAAATCTAATGTAAATCAAAAAGAAAAGAAAAAACACTACAAATTATTTCGAAAGAAAACGCCGCACGTCATTATGATTATACGCAAATAAATCTATGTTTAATGATTTTGTTAGTACATTAAAATTATTTAAAGTTTGCCATAAATATAAATGTTGCCTATAATTAGATGAAACAAGAGGAATGTGAATTGTATTTTATATTTATTTAAATATTTTTTATTACTAACTATAATGAATAATAAAAATAATGTGACCTCACTGAGGATACTTTGATTGATTTATTTATTATTTGTTAATCTCAATGACTTCCGTGGGGGTGAAATCCAGTCTTTTGTCTACGAACATTTGGACAAACTCAAATATTGTTATTAAATAATGTTTTGGTTGTGAGTTTTTTTAATTCTACGGTATTTTTTTATCAAAATATTAATGCTCATATCAGCCGTCGAATGGCGTTCAAATTTTGCTAAAAACGTACTGTGGAAATAAAATATTATAAATTAAAATCCTAAAGTAAAAAAAACAAATAATGCTACACTAACGTTTTTTTCTAGGAAGATAAATAAAGGTTAGTGCAAGACTCGCAACTCGCAACCGACATTTTACGCAATACTAATTTACTTTCGTTTTCTGCATTATTATGCCGCGACTGTGTTTTGCATATCACTATTATTTCATCACAATCCTTGGTGTTAATTACTTTGTGAATTACAATCGTTTCTGCCTATCGCATCTGGATTTAGATCATAATTTTGCTATAGTAGATAATTTATAATGTATTTACTAAATTCTATGAATGGGTGTCATTTGAAAAAACAGCGCCAAAATAATAATGATAATAATAATAATCTTAGTTTATTAACAAAAAAAAAAACAATTTCTTTATGTATTACATACACACTTAGGTAATAGATTTCTCTGGAGCATGTCTAGTCTGCCTAACTAGATAGGGTAGACTGGGTACGGTTGTGACCATTTTTATTTGATCGCCCATAATTTCGTTTGTATGCCAATAAGCTAAAAAGAAGGAGTAATATAGTAAAGTGTACATTTGTCTACGTATAAATACTAAAATTTTGTCCCTAAATACAATGGTAAGCTCATAGGAGCAAATTAGAAAAAATGACACAACCGACCACACCCCAAGGGCGGTTTTGACAGAGACCAACGCACTCCTTCGCAAAAAAACAACCGCCATGACAATACAAAATACTTTACGTACAATGTAATTAACTATTAATTTAACTATTAATGTTTATTCATTTATTTATTCAGATATTTAGAACATTACAGAAAAAAGACACGATTCATTCTTAATGCAATAATAGATCTCAAATTATAGTAGATAGTTATGTTATTAAAATGATATAACAAAATGTAAAAAGAAAAATTAAAAGTTAGAAAGTGCTTTCCTAATAGAAGGCCCACTGTCGTGAAATATGTCGACATCCGAGGCGATGCGATTAAGTAGCAAGATTGCTCTACCAACCGGCATAACCATTGGCAGGTTGGTTCTGCATCGTGGTAGGTAAAACAATCGATGCTGTCTTTGTCGAAGATAGTTATCAGGTACGAACAGACCTACATCCAGCAGAATTTCTGAGTTATGTATGCGACCACCGATCACCTGGAAAAAGTGAACACCCAAATGAACGTCCTTTCTCCTCCATAATGACTGATAGCCTAGCATCCCCAGTAAAAAGTCGGTTGGGAAGAGCCGAGGATAATATCCACACTCTTTTAGGTACAGATAGCGCAGAAATTTTTTCTGCACTCTCTCCACCATTAAAGAGTATCGAGCCTCATGTGGCGACCAAATAGTGGAACTAAACTCCAAACGACTTCTTACCAAGGAATTATACAATGTCCTCATAATCTGAGTGTTAGAAAAGACCTTGGCATTTCTAAGAACAAAACAAAGCATTTTAAGGGAGTCATTACATAGATTAACTATATGAAGATTAAAAGATAATTGAGCATCAAACAACACCCCGAGATCTCTGGACGTTGAAGCCCTTTCAAGCCTTACTCCGTCCATGAGATAACGATAGTATATTGTTTTGGATGCTCTTGTGTATGCCATTACAAAACATTTGGAAACATTGAAGAATAATTTGTTTTGTTTTCTCCTTTGAATTATATTTTGAATGTCACACTGAAGTTTAATACAATCTGAAGAAGTCAGTATTTCACAAAAAAATTTTAGGTCGTCAGCGAATAAGAGAAAGTTACAAAATTTTATGACTTTACCAATATCATTGATAAAGATTATAAATAAGATTGGTCCCAAATTAGATCCTTGAGGAACTCCTGAAGAGGTATTAAATGTTTCAGATTGATACATGTTAAACTTAAAACAAGGACACAAACACTCATTACTCTATCTGTACACATATAACAACAATTATTAAAAGAAATCGATTAAAAATACTTACTTTTTACTGCGAAAAAGTCATGTAGGCCTCTGTAGACGTTAGTGTCGCGCGATGGCTAACGCAATATTGCGGAAAACGTTCAGACGGGCACGCCGTTCTTCACTCCCCTTGCATCCTCCCCGCTATTCCTTATAGTTTCGCTAATACGACGACTGTCACAACTGTACCCAGTCTACCCTACAACCCGTTTTAAGGCAGACATTTTTATGCAAAATAAACAATAACATTACTAACTTCTAGTTAATTTATTATACAAATATACGAGTACAATACCAATTTATATAATTTATTATTTAAGAATGTTTTTGAGTAAATTTTCCGATTTTTCTCTACCTAAACCCAGTAACCATTTTTTTACAAATTTATTTAATTAAATCCGGGTCATGGTTTTCCAATGTTCGGGTAACATATTGAATATTTTGGGGCCCAGAAACCTGAAATTTCTTCGCCCGAATTCAGAGTTTGTGGTAGACCCCATGATCCATCCTTTAGTTTGACTTCTGTACAGATAGTACAGAAGTTAAGTATACCGTCTCGATATATACAGATGAAGATAGCGTTCATAATCGAGGCACTGATAGTGTTGGAGTGTTCCTTTTGGGATTTGGTAGAATAATTTGTTTTTATCAACATTTTTATTCTAAAAATATATAAATGAGTTGATATATTGCGTTAAATACTAATTAAAAAGTTCAGTGGTTTTTTTTTATGTTCTAATGGACTTAAATTAAACTAAGCAAAAATATTTTTTTTTAAATTGTACGTAAGTATCGTATTATTAGCTAAAGTTCTCTTCTGCTTCTTCTCGGTCAGTTCTGCTGATTGTTCTGTTGACGGTAAGTAAACCGGAAATCTTCCACAACTCTCTTATCATTGGCTGATTCATGCGACGTCGTTCAAAGTAATACGTTTTTATTAAAAAATTATTTTTTTTCGTACATTTTCAAGAAATTTTTCGTTACAATTTAATGCTCTAATTTTTACCGCACGCAAGAAAACATGTATTTTATCCGATTTCTCGTAGGGCTGAATAATCCTGTCATACATCGATTTTCTTCTGCCAGTTCCATGTTGAAATTATTATGCAAAAATGAGCTCGCTGTTTTAGAAAATTTATAATAACGTGTTCTAAACATCTGATTCATAAATTATGTACTATATATTCTATTTTATTTCATGTATCTACTTTACGCACGTTTTTAGTATGTACGCATAATGTGTATATCAAAATGTGTACAATCAAGATTTTACTATCGTTTCTATAAAGTCTTAACTCTTTCTCACCCGAATTGTTTTATTTCAAATTAAGAAAATAATTACACTTTTTTTTATAATTTTGTATTTACAACTTTAATTATTAGTCATACGTCGACCGGTTTCGAGGTAACTTCACAACCATCGTAACTTATTCTTAATTATAATCACTCTTGTTACTTTTTGTATGATACCATATTATGTTAGAAAGGAACAGAATTATGAAAGAAAGAGAGAGAAAGAAGATAATACAAATCATTACAGGAATATTTTAAAAAGTGGATTTGGAGTTATAAATAAAGTAATTACATAACATTTGAAAATGTGAACGGGCATTATTAGAACATTTTGTGTTTTTTTTTTACAAGTAAGTTTTGTAGCGTTTTTTTTTTGAGTAAACAGTGGTTACGAGGTGTAAAAACTTGGTGAAAAAAAAAATATTAAGATAAATGAAACATTTTTGTAACCTTATAATCTTATTTTTATTCTTATATAATTATTAACATAATTCTCGAAAAAACAGAAATAAACGATAAATATTATTATTAATGTATATGTATACTTTTGTTGATTAAAAAAACAATCTTAGTAGAAGTTAATAACCCACTATTAGAAAATGGAAATTAAGTTGTAATAGAGTGGGTTGCGAACCTCGGACCTTTGATCCATGAGTCCACGACACTAGCCACGGGATTTTATCTATAAATTAGGCATTTCACGTGAAGTGGGAAAATGGCATAAATTTTGAATTTCCATTTATCTCCTCTAATTTAATAAGTCTTATTTTATAAATGTACGCAAAAATATTTCTAAAAATAATAAATATTGATTTTTGTATTTTCACTAAATCATTATTTTTTAATCCACAAGTAAATGGGATCTCTACTTACTTTGCAAATTATTTTCAACGTTCGTGCTGTTTTAAAACAACTCTGTTTGAGAAAGGGTTAATAATCTTACTTTGCATTTTTTGTCAGGTTTTTTCGCATTCCGAATTTGATAAGTTTTAAACTTATAATGTGGGCTATTTTAAACACAAAACGGCTGATTTTTTTCCAGTCTTAGTTTATTGCTCACCAGTTTCGGTACAATCACGCATCATCTCGATTTTAATAAATCACGTAATTGTAAACTCGTACAAAAAAAACAGGAACAATAAAGGTACTCACAATAAATGTCACAGCTAATCAAATCGTGAGTTCCGCCTATCATTATTTTTTTTAAAGTCGTAATTTACTGAATCGGTAACTCGCCGTCAACTTGAATCGAAAATCTGGCCTTGTATTGAATGTCGCCAACCTTAAACTACATAATATTCGGTAACGATTGATTTGCAATCATTTAGTGCGGGTTAGGTTAGGTAGTTAAACTGTGGTTACTTTAAACAGTGAATTGTTAACTTTATTATATTCAGTTCATATTTCGCAACAACTTCACGCCAATTACATAATAACCATTATCGTGTCGAACAATGAACAAAAAACTAGATTAGTGTGAAATGTAATATGAACATTGAGTTTTTAAATGTCGTAATTTTATGCCGTTTTTTCCATTGTCTTATGTGATCCAATTACTTGATTTAAAACGCCGTTTTAATTTCGGTTTTTATTTTAGTCAATACGCGTCATCATCGTTAATCGTTACCTT
The DNA here is from genome assembly GCF_059751315.1 of Micrasema longulum. Lineage (NCBI taxonomy): Eukaryota > Metazoa > Arthropoda > Insecta > Trichoptera > Brachycentridae > Micrasema > Micrasema longulum. Next base: position 88,594 of record NW_028280317.1, read on the forward strand.
TCCGCGTTATACGCTAAAACCATAGAATTAAGAATAGTCCAGAAGGAGCGTAGAATCGTAGAGCGTAGAAGGGCGGCCTCCGTGGTGTAGTGGTCAAGACGCTTGACTCACGCACGGAAGGTTCCGGGTTCGATTCCCGGCGAGAACACAAAAATTAAAATGTGATTTTTCTCAAGCCTGGGTGCTCTGTGATGTAATTCACCACTGTAATTAGGCCTCCTGGTTTGTTGTGGTGCAAAAAAAAAGGTAAAAAAAAAAAACATATTTGAATGCAATGGACTGTGTCCAATAACTCCCCCACTTAGACACACTTTCGCCGCGCGTTATTATATTGTGCACTCGGAAACATTGATTGACACAACAGAATAGATAATTAAAGAGTCATTTAATAAGAGTAATTGAATTAATAAACTTTGAACTTAAAATATAAAACAAATTTCGTTTTACATAAGACGGATATTTTTATATCATTTTTAATAATATTTTATATTTTAAAGATAATGTCGGTCAAATGTCCACCACGGCGTTGTTAAATCCGAGGTTCAATTTTCATTATTTCTCTTATTATATGAGCAAAGTAGGGTAATTTTTTTTACTACCCTGGCAACACTAACGAAATGTCCATTTTGTTTCTTCGACAATCTGACAGATGGAAAAATAATTCAATTTTTAAGTAATGCATTTGTGTCAAACACATTCATTTGATAATCACACACGAAATGTGATTGCATCCTGTTTCTTTAAGATTCTAGCAGTATTTCTACACTTTGAAAGGATACAACACGGCATGGTTAAATTCGAATCAAGAGTTGCGTACTGAGCGACGTCTACAAAGAAACTAATGGGTCAAAACGTTAACCTACTTATATATGATTAGTTTAGTCGCCTTCTGTTTGATGTGCGTATGCGGTTTCTGGAATATTCTTAATTCTATGGCTAAAACAATACTCGCTTACAGATTCAAAAACTATTCTTACTCGAGCGAAAGACATATCCCCAACAATACAACATTTCTTCTTTTCCACATCCGCTCCTAAGTGGAGCATGTGGACATCACCAGTTGCCTCCAGGAGACACTATCGTCAGCCAGCTCTCTCGCCTGCTCCCACGCCAATCCAGCGGCTCTTAGTTCCGCCGAATAAAGTCGAAAGATCGTCATCGACGGACTTGCAGGACGGCGTGAGCCCGCAGGTTTAAAAAGGCAACTTAGATTTAGGTTCTCCTGAGACCATCGCCGCATCGTCAAGCCGCTCGTTATAGGAAGCTGCTGCGTCCGTTTTCGAACTTCAATGTTAGTTATAAAATCAAACCACCTAATATACTTTTCAGGCACTTACTCTCAAAACTCAGAAATTTGGTGTTTTAAGAGTTGGTAAGGTGCCAAGATTCGCACCCATATTGCAGTACTGGCATTATACAAGAGTTGAATAATTGGCATTTCGTTTTGACCGAGTATAGACTGGAGTTCCAGACAACTTAAACAAATACAAACTTGTTTGTCAAGTGTTCATGCCAAGAAGTAAGCAATAAAAAACTAAATAAATAAAACACTGTTTCAACTCCATGTTTAACAAAGGGAGATAGATGTCCGAATCTTTTGTAGACAGTAGGTAGATACCGTCGCCATGTGGCCCACTGGCTGCTTGATAATTTCTGGAAACGCACGTGTGTAGTTACTGGAGGATTATGCTTATTGTTCCAACGACTTGGTGTCCATTTTGGTCCGTATTATTTTGTTTTATGAGACGCAACATTCCTGTTCAATTCACTTTTTTACATATTATGTAGTATATTATATATGTAGTAAATGCGGGCGGATAATATATTAATTTATTAAACCAGCCAATGACAGGTCATAAGCCCTGTAAATGCCTAGACTTCCATATTCCCTTCTCAAAAATTTTTCCCTCTCTGTTGAAATAAATTTAAATATTAATTTAATGGTTATAGTGAATTTATTAGATCTTCCCAATCAATTTATATGGGACTATTTAATATTTATTTACTTTTTTAATAAAAATAATTCCGTTTTTTGTCTAGCCGTATCTGTATTTCCGTTCATTAGCCGCATGTCGCGCCCTGGCGGTACCTGTACCGCGAGCGATCAGCGCGTACGGTTAAATGCTCGGACACGTAAATCGTATTTGTGTTATTTGATAGTATTTATTTGTGTTAAATTTAGTTTTTTAAATATCCATACTTAAAAATATGTCTTCTTTTGTTTAAGGTAACATGACGTTACACCGTCGTTTCCTGATTATTTTTTTTTATTTTAAAATATTGAAAAAATATGTTACATAAAACAGTTTTCAAAATGATCGAATATCATTCTACTAGCGTCTAACTTGGTGTTTTGTTTACTTCCAGGGACAACCTCTCCCGGCTGAGATGAGCTGATTCCTCTACAATGGCTCTCAAGGTGGTCCATCTCCTGGCCGTCAGCGCCATCAGTCTGACCATCTACGGCTACGCCTCGTACTACAGCAATCCCGGTCCCCCTTCCGGCCCGCGTCCCCGCCCACCCTGCTGGAGAAAAACGCCACGCTCCAAACGGAAACAGAATGGCCCAAGCAGACGTCCAACACTTCAGCCGTCAACCCGTCCGTCCCCTCGAGTCAGCCGTCTTCCGTCACCGCCTCCCCCGCGAACGTCACCGCCAAGCCGCGCCTGCCGGACCTGAACAAGGGCGTCAAGACTAGGACCTTCTACGTCGCGGGGCACGACGTCCCTCGGCCGGAGGTCTGCCCGGACCTGGGCTCGCGTCTGAAGCTCCTCGTCATCATCATGTCCGCCCCCTCGCACTTCGACGCGAGGATGGCGATCAGACAGACGTGGGGCCACTTCGCCGGCCGGAGCGACGTGTCGATCTCCTTCCTTCTCGGCGCGACGGAAGACGCCAAGGTCGACTCGGTCATCGAGGAGGAAGGCTGGATGTACTCGGACATCGTGAGAGGAAGGTTTCTCGACACCTACAACAACTTGACTCTCAAAACGGTTTCCATGATGGAGTGGGTCTCGGATTACTGCCCGAAGGCCAGGTTCGTGCTGAAAACTGACGACGACATGTTCATCAACATACCGAAGCTGCTCAATTTCACGGACAAGCACGCGAACGACAAAAACGTGATCTTCGGCCGGCTGGCCAAGCGGTGGAAGCCGATACGAAACCCGAAGTCGAAATACTTCGTGTCGCGGGATCAGTTTCGCCCGGCGCTGTTTCCCGATTTCACGACGGGGCCCGCCTACGTCTTCCCCTCCTCGCTAGCCCGGGACCTGTACAAGACCGCGCTGGACCAGACGTACCTGAAGCTGGAAGACGTTTTCATGACGGGGGTCATAGCGCAGAAGTTGAAAGTCAAGCGGTCGCACGCCGCGGAGTTCTTGAACAAGCGGGTGCCGATGAACGCGTGCACGGTCCAGCGCGCCATCAGCATACACATGGTCAAGTTCGGCGAGCAGTTCGATCTCTGGAAGAAACTTTTAGATGGCAAAGCGAAGTGTAAATGATTCGATACCTTCGGACCGGTCAACTTAGCGCACACGAGACCTATCGCTATGTTTTGACTTTCAGTTGAGATGCCATAGAAAACAAACGAACTATTTTTAAATTGTGATTAATTTTATGGAAACATATTTTTTATACCATCACGAATGTTACGACACTTTCTTTTTATTTTATTTATAAATGTACTATAAAATGTAATATCTCATTAAGTTATTATACACCGTATTATTTATGTGATTATGAACCGATGGGGAAGTTCAGGGCAACGGAAATTTGATATAAAAATGTTTTCTTACATGCGGTAAAAGTTAGAGAGCATTTAATTGTACGACGGAGTATCTCGAAATTTTTTATTTTATTTTTCAAATGAACTTATTTGAAACGTCACAGATCCTTGTGACAGAAACCGATTAATTCTAGCGTTTTTATGTGTTGTGATAGATTTCCTGTTTCTGGGTAGCCATTTTTTCAACATTTAGTGTATTTTGACAGCTACGGGGTTCTACTTTTAAATGTCAGCAAAGCTCACCGACGACAACTCGCAACGACATAGGCGTAGTAAATTCCAAGTTACATTTTTTTTTTAAATCGCAGTGATGATAATATGCGATACATAAAAATATTGTGAACGCCAGACTTCCTCATTATTTTAAGAATTGCTTTTTATCATATTACATAAGTATTTTTTACACTATTGGTTAATCTTGGAAAAAATCCAAAATGACATCCGATCCTTTTTTTTCTAATATGTTACCGTCTATTTATGTTAGCGAACTATGAACTATGACTCAAACTCCACACCTCACATTTAAAACATATTAAGAAAATATAAGATTTTTACACGTTGTTGGTTGTTTCAAATGAATTTTTTACTCTGCAATTGGCTACAGATTGATATAAAAAAGAAATACAAAGTACAAACACGTTAAATGTCTATAGTTCTTAAAATATAGCTTGATTAAAATGACAGCTGCCCAACTAATGTCACTAGTGATGGAAACTACTAATTTCATTTCATTTCATTTCATTTCATTTTTTTTGCACCACAACACGCCAGGAGGCCCAATTACAGTGGTGAATTACATTACAGAACAACCAGGCTTGAGAAAAATCACATTTTTAATTTTTGTGTTCTCACCGGGAATCGAACCCGGAACCTTCCGTGCGTGAGTCAAGCGTCTTGACCACTACACCACGGAGGCCGCCAAATCGATTTTATCAGTTTTTTCATGCAAACATGAAACTCTTGTTTCCGGAAATTGATATAAAAACGCGAGAACAAGCCTATAATATGTAATGTGTTTAAGTCAATTATTTACTAAAAAAAGAAATTAAATACTTTTTTTTTATGAACAACAACAAATGAATATTTTTTTTATTCGATCGATTTACATTGATCAATTTGTCCCGTCTTGCCCAATTTTGCAAAATGATATAACCTACTTAAATTTATTTCAACAGAGAGGGGAATATGGAAGTCTAGGCATTTACAGGGCTTATGACCTGTCATTGGTTGGTTTAAAAAAAAAAAAAAATCTTGTTTTTTTTACAGTAAACATAATAATAAAACAGAGTATTAAAAAAATAAAGCATATTTACATCGCAATGAAATACATATTAATAGAAAAATAGTAAACAAAAAAATCCCACAAAGGCATGGCCTGTTCGTGGGTATACAAGAAAATGTTAATTAATTTTTTCTCCTATAATAAATAATGGACAGTTATAATATTTTTGTGTAACATAAGAAATAAAAAATAAAATATTCTGTAAAAGATAATATGGTACTTTTTTTATAGTAATTAAAAAAGGAAATAAAACATATTAAAAAAAAACACAAAAATATTCCTTATTAAAAGGCAACAAAATAAATCATAGAATCCAGGATAGTGCATGTGGTCACTTTACACACTGTGTAACATTCACCATTCTGCCCATGTTTAAACATCCACATTTCCTTAACTCTTCCATCTTTTGACTTTTGTCAAGTAAAAGAGCTAAAACCTTTATCATTTAAACCAGCCAATGACAGATCATAAGCCCTGTAAATGCCTAGACTTCCATATTCCTCTCTCAAAAATGTTCTCCCTCTCTGTTGAAATAAATTCAAATATGAATAACTCCCAAGGGAGGAAATCCAGCCAGCCAGTCTGCAAGCATTCGGACATACTCAAACATTGATGATATAACCTTGTAAGAACTTAGTTAATAATTAGTTTTTTTTTAGATTTTATATAATTATATTGATTTACATGTCAAGCATTGTATTAAAAAAATTAATTAACATGCCAGATACGAATGATTTTTCGTGTGTCAATATAAATAACTCCTTAGACGTCTCTACAAAGTTATGTCGTCACTTTTGCTGACAACTGTCATTCTAATCGAGTTATATTTTAAGGACTATAAATTTAATATTCAATGTTCTATATCGATTTTCGCTTACAATATTTAGTAGCATTTCCATTGTGATTTTTATAAATATGTTGTTAAATCTAATATGTTTATATGTAGCTTGCACACGTGAATACAATTCAAATGTTCAATGTTTTTCGATTCGTTTGTATAATATTAGAATTTGTTTGGCTTGATATTGACACCTGTTGAATTCCGAGGCTCATTGTTATTCAAAACTGTGACATTGGCAAACAAAACTGTATTTCCATATGAAAACATTCAGGATTCTTTACATTTTCATGTTTTTCCTTATATCGATAGATAGCCGACAATAGCAGACAATATCAGTAGCTCAATCACAAAACCCTATCGACGTGCTTAAAAACATGATAAGCATTAGAGCGATCACAATGAACAATAATGAGCATGCTTAAGTTATTGCAGTCATAAGTCAGCGCGTGTGAAATCTCTAAGTCAACGCTCGTGTCGGTTTATTTTTTGTTTTCCTCGTAAATAAATACAGTTCATTGGCGAAAAATCGGCGTTTACCACAAAAAATATTATTATATATTGCACTTTCAAAATAGTAAGGAGTATCTAATACAAAAAAGTGAAAATTAAATTACAATTACTATGGCGACTGCTTTTCTTGACATTTGGCTTGCCAACCGCCGGCTAAATGCAATAAATAGCATGATAAATAATAAATAAAAATAGCAGTTTTGGAATATTTTCCATATTTACACCGGTGAAATTCAAATATGTGATTGCGCAGCAGGATTATACGTTGCGGAACGTAAGTATTTTGACATTTAATATTAGGTGTTCACGGATGTTGCATTGTGATCGTGAATACGATAAACAACCATGGTGAGAAATTGTTATCACGTCGCTTATTAGCACCTCGATAGTTATTTGTGATTGAGCTACTGGGCCGGTATTGCAATGGGAAGTTGACATTTACCTTCAATTTTATCTGCAAAGTAAAATTAAGTTTTTTGTATAAAAAATAATAATCATCATCATCATTCCCTTTTCGCACCTAATGGTGCATAGGGCACTGTATTGGTACACCGATTGCAGCGTATCTTGATCATTTTTGTCACATGAAGGTAAGATGATCAGTCTTACGCTTCAGGTACCAGTCCAGGGACTATGAAATATTCTGGTGTGAAAACACCCTTTTAATCAAATATTTTATATCAACCATGTCGGGAACCGAACTTGAGACCTCTCGCATGGTAGGCAAACGCGCTGACCACAAGGCCGAAAAATAGAATATACATAAAAAAAAAAATAACATGTTCAATAAAATTACAGGTTACCGACCATGATACTTTAAATTTTCATTCAAATATACACTTTTTTGTTCATAAATATCGATTTTACTTGATAAAGATAGGGTTTGTAATCGCGTTCCTGAGCTAGTATTCTGAACGTTATAGCGCGGGTAGTAAATGCGTTCTTTCCGCGTATTTAATACGTAAATACGCGCTAAAAAATCACTCTCTACGCGTGCTAAGGCACGCGTAAAAAACGCATTTTTAACGCGTATTTGCGTACTAAATACACGCTAACAGAGAAATCTCTTCGCGCGCAATTCCATTCAGAATACCAGCCCTGGGGTGGGAATGACGAGTGATGAAATACACGCTAACAGAACGATCTTTTTGCGCTCAATTCCGTTCATAATACCAACCCTGGTACATTATTAGTTTAAAAGCAAAACTCTAATAATGTCAATTTTGACTCCTTAAAAAATGTATATTTTCGATACATGTATTCAATTTTTATTACTAGACCAATATCTCAAGGGGCAGGGGCAGTGATCACGTTAATCTGCCAATGACAGTCAAAAGCCATTTAAATGCCTATTCCGCAATAGTTCCTTCATTTCAGCTGTATACCGCAGAGTCCCAAGCATAATTTTGTGCGGATATGAGTATGATGATGTCGACGATTTTTGACGGTTACGGTGATGACGATGATGAAGATAACAACGACGATGACGATGACGATGACGATGAAGATGACGATTAAGATGACGATGGCGATGATGATAGCGACGACGATGATGACGATGACCATGACGACGACGACGACGACGATAGCGACGACGGTGATGATGATAGCGACGATGATGATGATGACGATGATGATGACGACGGTAATGATGATACCGACGACGATGATGATGACGATGACGACGATGGTGATGATGATGACGATAGCGACGACGATGATGATGATGTCGATGACGACGACGACGACGACGACGACGACGACGATGACGACGGTGATGATGATAGCGACGACGATGATGACGATGACGGTGACGACGGTGATGATGATGATGACGATAGCGACGACGATGATGATGATGTCGATGACGACGACGACGATGACGACGGTGATGATGATAGCGACGACGATGATGACGATGACGGTGACGACGGTGATGATGATGATGACGATAGCGACGACGATGATGATGATGTCGATGACGATGACTGAATATATTTGTTTGCCATTCAAAATTTACATGGAATGTTTATAACAACAGAAACCATACCTTATGATTATTACAATAGCAATATATATTGTAATTCATAGATTGTCAATAATAAAACAGCTGGCGCTGGTTGTCTTGTATGAAAGTTTTTTGGATCAATGTATCGTTTTTTTGGTCATTAGTACAGCATAAAATCGGTTGAACAGTGTCAACACAATATCAAAACAATATTTGAGTCATGTACCTACTTTGTGCATACAAATGTTAGGAAGGTTTTCCTCGACTCAAACACTCGTGAAGTCATTTAAAATATTTGAAGCTGAGCATAAAAGAAAATTTATCCGCATCTTATATAAAAATAAATTAACAGATTCGAGGATCTAATTTCAAACAGCACTTTTCACTTCCAATTTAGTCTTTATCATCATCATCATCATCATCACCAGAAGTTGCATAGGGCCAGTACTTTAGAACACCGACCGCAGCGTATCAGTCTTAGGCCTCAGCTGCCAGTCCAGGGCCACAATTACAAACGCTGTCTTCATCGGTACATATCGAGACGGTATAAAGTAAAAACGATATTTATATTTTTAAGATTATCGGTCGGTGACCTGTAATTGAACATGTTTTAGAAAAAAAATGTTTTCATATTCTATTTTTTATACAGAAAACTTCATTTTACTTTGTACTTTCCACTGTAACACGGGCCCAGGGACTATGAAATATTCTGGTCCAAAAACATATTTTTTAATAAGTATTTCATGCCAACCATATCGGCAATTGAACTCGAGACCTCTTGCATGGTAGACAAAGGCGCTGACCATGAGCTGGATTTTTCCTTTATGTGGTTTTTCTCATTTTGTAACTTTTTCTACTGCCTTTTATTTATTTATTATATATACGGCCTAAGCCAATTACAACAGTTACATGAAGAAACATGAATACAAGAAACTGAACAAAAAGAACATAAAACTATGTAGCAAAGACAAACAAGGGCAATACAATAATGGTATGCAATAATTTCATAAAAACGAAAGACATAAGACTTCGAGCTAAACCATGCCGATCCAACTTCATCCCACACTGTTTTAGTCCCGAAGAGATCTATGAAAAGCCGGAAGATCAATCCCAAGGAATTCCATGTCGTGTGACGAATTGACTAATCCACACATTCTGGACATTGGGGCATAAAAACAAAAGTTGCTCTTAGAAGATTTAATAAATAGCAGATTTCGGCTTCTGGTGACATGGTTGGGAACATGAAAAGAAATTGATTTCAACAGAGATGAACATCACTTATGGCATTAAGTATTTTGAAAATCCATCTAATAATAATAAAAAGGTCCATCTCAGTTCTACGTTTCTCCAATGAAGACAGATAAAGAGATTGCTCTATTTTAAAATAGGAATAATTACCCCTTTGTAATCCAAGCAACCATGCCATTTTTCTTAGATAGCAGTTTTGGATATATGATAGTATTTTGTAATTTCTTTCTAAATGAGACATTTTTTTTGTCTCTGGTTATAATAACGTATGGATCTAAAATTCAAAACAATCCACAATTTTTTGACACCTTTTATCTTAACATGTTTTTTTTTCTATGTTGTTATTTTATCTATATGTATCTTTTTGGGGTGATCCAGTGTAAGTTCGATTAGTTTTGGCTACCATTGCAGGGTAAACTAAGTGTTTTGTAGGAAAAAAAATGTGTTTATGAACTAGTAATTTGTACTGTGTTGCAGTCGGCAGCAGGCACATTCCGTGTCATTTTTGTAGTGTGTAGTGCCGGGAACCATGTTGAGTTTAATTTCAGCCCGTCGTCTTTTTTTATGTTAGTTGGGTGTTTGCGTATTTCAATTGCTTCTTTTATTATGCGTGCACTGTAATTTTTAGGTTAGTGCGAAATCTTCGATTCGAAGACGAAAAGACGTTCTGTGTCCATAAATTGTTCCACTATTGTAGATTTTTCAGAGTGCCCTAGTTTACAGGCTTTTTTATGTTCATCAATTATTTTCTTTGCTGTGCGCCCTGTTTGACCAATGTGCTCATTGTCACTCCCTCAACAGCTCAGTTTATGAACTGCATCAGTTTCCTGGGGGTGTTTAATGAAAACAGGCTGAATGCTTTCGAAATGCAATCTCTCGCGCAAATGTGTAGTCAAACGAATTATGTTAGGTGCACAAGTGTCGAGATTTGTACATTATGTAAGGCTGAGACTAGCATTATCGACAAAATCAAGATAGGAACGCTGTGTTGGTTTGGACATGTAGAGCAAATGGACAGCGCAAGAACCGCTAAAAGCATTTGCGATGTGAACGCTGATGGATGCAGACATAGAGGAAGACCGAGAAAGACGTGGCTTGACCAAATCCAACTAATACTTAAAGATGGACATTTCAAAAGCCGGAATAATCGGCGTGCGTGCATGAGAAAATGTATGAATGTATAGAAAGGCGGGTCTGTATGCCAAGACAGAGGAAATGTCGATGTTTAAACATAGTCAAAATGTTGAATGTTACGCAGTGTGTAAAGTGGCCAATTAAACTAGCCAATGACAAGTCATGAGTCCTGTAAATGCCTAGACTTTCATATTCTCTTCTCAAAAATGATTTTATTACTACTACATAATTATTGTTAAATTAATTTTCAATTTTTTTTTTAATTCAAGATTTTTTTACAGTGCCATTTCAAAACCGTATAAAGAGATTCCAGTGTACTGGTATCTGTTTTCTTTGACTATGGGTATTGCACAGAATACCCACTGACTACCAGTTCGTTTTAAGGTAGACAGGTGGCTTCTGTCTGGCTTTGTTTTTGAAGGGACTTCCCATCGTTCTTTTAAATGATATTTACATATTTTTCGTTATAATCACACTGATTTCATTTAACCAACAAATATTATGAGATAATTAATATCACACGTTTTATGAGCTTTGTCAATTTATTATCAGTTTGAGACCCCGTTTTCAAGCCCGCTTCATGGCAAATAATTTCATAAATATGAAAAGGCGGAAATTTTTCAAATAATTCATTTAGCTCATACAGAATACATTATCCATTTTTATACACGGGAATTAGTTCTGGTCTGAAAGGGTCAATCAATAATGTGTATAAATAAGTTAAACTGTATTATTAAAAAGTATTTCAATATTATGAGAACTGCATTTTTTAAATTTTAATAAGTGTTATCAAAATTGTATTTTTAATAATAAGTTTTTCATAAATTTCTTTTTTGAGGCTGATATCAATTATTTGTTTTATCTTAGGCTAAATAAAAATAAAATGTACGCGTAATGTCCAACATCATTTCTTTTTTTACAACCGCTTCATAATTGGATAATTCTTGCAGTTTTTGCTTTCTGATTGGTTGAATGAGCAAAATGGCGGGTGTGACAAAGAATCACATTTGATTGAAACCAGATAAAACATAAAAAACGTCATCTAATATTGAAATCTCAGTAATAGAGGGTTTTGGTCTGATATTCGGTTTTTCTAGTCTAAAATTCATCGGCAATGAAAAAACAGCTATAGCCCATGGGAAACCGAAGTTATTTTGTGGTAGGAGATATTGCGTCCCTATAAAAAAGCAATCAGCAAGAAGTCTCTCAGTATGTTAGTCAAATAATCAACTACAGTCCAATCGGAAGTGAAATAGTAAGAAAGTTATAATATGTGTCCATTTGAGTGGATCCTATGAGAAGTGTCCACGAATGTGTTAATCCCAATTTATTTTTAACTTTGATTTTGCAACTACCACTAGAATATTTATTATTATTTTTATTGAATCAAACCATATATTTATATTATTTTAGTTTTATATAATACCAATAACGCTGATCAAAATGAGCAATAATACTTTTTAAACTAATTGATATATTTCTTAGAGCTGTGTTATGATATTTTCATTTAATGTCCTTTTACATATTGATATATTAAAAAAATATAAGTTATATCAACGCACACAAAGCCATCTCTATGAAATTACTCCATTTTGGAACGTTGATTGATTTTACTAATAAGGAATGTTAATAAGCATAGTTTATAATTAAAACAACCGTCTCTCACATAAATACTCACAAAACAAGGTTTGTCTTAAAATTTAGAGATATTTCATCAGGAGTAGAGAAGATAACCTCTCGGTTGTCAATGATTTTCAACTGTAATCATCTCATAATTGACAAACACTCTAAAACACTAATATTTCCTACTTTCAAAAGCTGTATCTCTTTTCCTGTCAATAAATAAATCTAAATGCACACGAAGGGTACCTCTATGGCAAAAACGGCCTCGAAAATGCAATTTTTTCTCCTGATTGTGTACTATAGAGTATAATAATCAAAATCTGACCCTGTATATCTTATTGATAGTTATAAAAAAGTGGAAAACGGTACCTCAGTGTAAAATTGGGCTTATTGTGTGTAAAACATCGCATAATTGGGCTTATTGTGTGTAAAACATCGCATAATTGGGCTTATTGTGTGTAAAACAGTGCAAAATTGGGTGGCTTATTGCGTGTAAAACAAAAGCATCATATGCTAGAAAAAAACGACCAAACTACAAATATATCATATGAATTCCTATAAAAGTTTTAAGCTGCTAACTATTGGAAAAGCATTCTTTGCCACTGAAAATTTAACAATGTCTGTTGTATTTTTTTTAAACAGTCAAAAATGGGTCGATTGCTGCAATGAGCTCATTTTTGTCTGTTCGTAGGAGTTGATAACATTTTATAGTTTTAAAAATAATTAAAGGTCCAATGTTTTTATTTCTATGATTGTATGTCAAAATATATTTTACATTAACTGAAAACCCCTTTTAATTAATATGTGATCAATTGTCCCACAAATAAGATTTCAATTCTTCTTTGTGTTCTCTTGAAAATTGATTCTTCGCTGATCAGCTTGTTTTTGTCGTATACTCTTCATATGTCTTCACCTTGACACCATAACAATTTCTATAGCACTATGGTGCTAAATAATCAATTATATACACAATCGAAACGATAAAAATATGTTTAACGGCTGTTCCACTTTTTTACTTTGTTAATCTAAGTCATTATTTCTGTTATTGATTAAGTCTGCATATTTATTGTGCCAATAATATTTAAATATTGTTTTATTTATATGTATAATATAGAGTTATATATTAATAATATTGTATAATAATAAAGACAGTTAAAAGGCTACGTGACTGATGAACCACTATATCCAAAAATGACTAGGTAACTTTAAAATCAGCATATCAGTTAGTAGAGTTTCAAATAAAAACTATTTTTTTATCCTCTTTTGTGAATTATTTGAATAGACACGTCATGCATTTAAATTATCCAAATATTTTTATTTTTTTAAAGAATAATCCGCTGAGCCTCTATTTAGAGGCTTGTCAGCAGGCGGGATAGAGGGGATATGGAAGGAGGTAATGAAAAATAGACCACAACACCCAGGCCGATTGAGAAAAAAATCTTTCTTGCAACTGGCGGGAATCAAACCCGTGACGTCAGTTTCACAGTTAGCCGTCTAACCAACTGCGCCACCGCGCCTTCCATCGCTCCCTAGTTGGAGCATATGGCATCATCGGCATCTCTGTCAGCTGCCAGCTCACAGGGCAGCTGACAGAGATGCCGATGGTGTGATGTCCTGAACAGCAGCGGGCGTCCAGGATGTCGAGAACCTGATGCCTTGTAAAGTTGGCAAACGCAGTTAAGGCTCTCGGGAGGCATCTGCATGTATAAATGTTACCAACGATAAGATACTCAAATTTGTAAATGGGGTCTAGAACTTCAACAGTCCATGAGCTCAGCAGCTGCAAGATGATACATCTATTCTCCAAACTTGGTATGTAGGTCATGGGGGAGAATATAATTAATTGATCTGTAATAAATTCACTCATGCAAAATGAACTTTTTTGGCAAATCTGTCATTTAGCCTTTTTACTTTCGAAATATACAAATGTAAGTTTAAATATTCTGGGGTTGTATTGCAAAATATACGATGTGTTTTTAAAATAAATATGCATTCTAACCACATATTTTAGTTTTGGGGCCATTTTTAACTAATTGTAAATAACTCAATTTGGAAAATGGAATCGACATTTGTTAGTTAACATTATATTTTCACAGTTTTGCATACCTTTAAAACGTAAACAATAATTAAATGTTTTTTGTAAATATATATATTTTGTATTGCATTATATCTAAACACGTAAGTGAACGATATAAAATATTTTAATTTTTTTTTTACATTCAAAATGTAAAGTTTTTAATGTTTTTTACAACAATCAATGTATTTTTATAGTCTTTGGCATAAGGAACCCATCTTTAGAAAAAGTTGTAACTCTTAAAATTATGATGTACGATTCCAAATAGGATAAAACGAAACATAAAATGATAACTTATAAAACTCCTAAATCCACAAAAAATTGTAAAAATCATATTACGGAGTTTTTTGTCAGGGCTTCAAATAATCTAAATGTGTGTAAAACTTGTACATCAGTAAAAAAATGTGCTACAATTAAGTAAGTGTAAAAGGTAAGTTGGAGATTGATGAGTTCATGGTTGTAGAACAACGACGCACTTGATTTTCTTTTACTTGACATGAGAGGGGTTAAAAAAAAATGTTAACGCTTTATGCCATAATTCGATAAATACAAAAGTATATCTTTTAATACTTAAGAGTCAGTTGTATACATATTTTTTTTTTCAAACCTGGAGTTTCAATCCTTTATAAAAACTTTTCAAGATCATAATTTTTTTTTAGCTTTAGGTGTGCGCATATTTTGTTAATTAAAAAAAATAAAAATATTTTGTACTAGTTCAGTTTGTATATATACATACATGTAATTTTTAAACTTTTTATATTTTTAAAATTTTCTTTCCCAGATTGCATAATGTATACATCATTTTGAATTTATTTCCATGCCTAGTATTATGTTTATTTTGTTATTTTTAAGTATTTTTCATACCCTTTTTAATTTGTAGTATATCATAATTTTAATTTTTCTGCTTTTGTAAATAATATTATAGTTTAAAATATAAAAACGTCTTTAAATAAATTTGTTATCTGTATGTACCCAAATGAGTTTTTTTTAAAAACTCCTTGGGAATATTGTATATAATTATGTATAATATGTTTTCAATTTAATAAAAATAAAAAATAAAAAAATAAATAAAAATATGTCGCATTTTTAACACATCCGTCGTTGTTCTACGATCACGCTGATAAGTAAAATATTGTGTAATGTTTCACATGACTAAAAGGTGCCAAACATTGTAAATTTGCACCTAAGACTCCCCGAATTACAAACATTTATACAAATAATATTATGAGTGAAAAAAATGCCATTTTCAAATGCTTTATCACCACAAACTTCATTAAAATCAAAAAATGTATAAAGTTTTGTGGTGATAAAAGCATTTGAAAATGGCATTTTTTTCCTCATAATATTATTTGTATAAATGTTTGTAATTCGGGGAGTCTTAGGTGCAAATTTACAATGTTTGGACCTTTTAGTCATGTGAAACATTACACAATATTTTACTTAATTTTTTTGGTGTTATTAATGGAATTTTTACAATAACACATACTTTATTAATTCTAAGACCAAGCGTATTATTTTCAATGTATTACTTTTCATATCTTACAGATTTTTTCTTATGACACCATTTTTTTAAATGGATTGGCGAAAATGCTGTATGATGGATAAATATTTTATTCTGTTGCATTTTATGATACATATTCCTTACGACAACGACATCTATTGACATTTCAGCTCACTAAATATCATTTTGATACTCATCTCTTTGATATCCATTTTGATGTAAGTTTTATTTTGTACATTAAACAATTATATTTAAAATATAAGAAAAAATACCACGCTAACTTTTACTTTGTACTCAGCCTTATTTAAAACCAGGAAATATTTGGTTTCAAACAAGGCTCGGACTATATGATAGTGTTATGAAAGTGTTGCTGATAATCCGCGCAGTGATAGAGTGGCCCATGCGTGATTTCATATCAGACAAATAAACTGAATTATAGTAAATAATTTACACCATTTGATAAAATAAAATACACGGAATTTGTATATATAATACACTTATGCCAGTATTTTTTCCAACCCTGAAAAAATTTCCGAAATTCACTTTCTGGTATGGCCTGCAATTCCATCAGCGATTTGGTCTTTATTTTTCTTATATTTGCGAAACATCATCCTTTCATAGTCCTCTTCATCTTTGGGACAGGAAAAAGTAGCAGGGGGCCAAGTCCGGTGAATGCGGTAGATGGGCGTCAATGCAGTCTGGTTTTTTATTTTGTTAATAAGTCGCATCGGTCATTTTCACTCTGGAATAATCTTGAAAATTCTCCGATCATACCAAAATGCGTCTTACTAGTTTGTCGGTCCAAAATGCGTCAAAAATGGCTTAAAATTGACTGATTTATCGTAAACATGTGTACAAATCTAAGAAAAAACAATTGCGTAAGATCACAAATTTAAATTAAAATATTCTGTGTATTTTTTTTATCAAACCTCGTGTGTTATTTAGTTATTAATATTATAAACCTGTATATCGTAAGTTACTAGGTGGACTTTGCTATAATGTAAACGGTTTTCCAAATGTTTAATACAAAAAAGTATTATGCCCACTGTTGAAAGTTACCGACTCGCGAGAAGCATAATGTATGTACACTTTTTTATTGATAAATTTGTATAAACCGCTTTAATTAGGTTGTGTGTCGAGGACTTATACTAACTTGCAAGCATCATAAGTATAACTTTACAGAAGAGTGAAAAAAAACTGTATTGCATTTCTAAATTATTCATATTTGTATAATTTATTGTGTACTCTACGTTTATTTTAGTTGCTTTATAATAAGCCATCGAATTGTGTGATTTTGGTCTTCTGTAGATCTGACAGCTACATTTTTTTGCCATGGGCCACTCTGCTACGGGCATCTTAATAATGATTATAAATAAAATGAGATCCTTATTTTTGCTGCTGAAAGTCTAAAACTTGATAAAGTGGTATAGAACTCCACATCAAACAAAATGTGTTGTTCACGGTGGAAGTTTATTGTTATTTATTCTAGGAACAAAAGACGAGTGATTTAATTTAATCTACAAATTTAGATTGGGTATTGACCAGTTTCATCTCTTTTAAAACATCTTTTAGACAAAAATGTATTTATGCACAGTAAGGATAAAGAGTTCTGAATTATATAATGGTAATTCAGTTGAATTATTTTTATTTAAGGTGTTACTGGGTAAAAATAACATTATTTCCTGCAAAATTTGCTTTGCTCTTTTATCATTGCATCTCCTTTCATCATGGGAAATTATAAACCGGCTTTTCCCAGCCAAATGGCCGAGTATATTTATTTTACTTACTCTTTGTAAAGCTCCTTTGTGTTTATTAGTATTATTATTTAAAATAAATAATCTCATAATCAAATTATGACTATGGCTTTATTTTGTATGGACACAACTAATTTAGTAGCATTAATAAGGATCTTGTTAAAACATTTAATGTATAAGTCATCACTATTAAGTTTAATTTATTGTAAATAAATATTTTTAATGTAACTATGTATATGGCTATAAATATAATTTTTACTTGATTAAAAGACATTTTGCCTATCGTAACTACAGTTTTATTTTATCATAAACAGTATCTACACGTTTTTTTTTGCTTCTTTACAATCTACAATCGGCCGTCGACCATAATTCAATTTTTCTATATAATTTATTGAGTAAGAGAGAGGAGTCGTCAGGTGACCTCCAATATCTCTTTTATTAAACTGGTAGGCTAACAACTACCTATTTGAGAAATCCAAAAACGCTAAAGCGATTGAGACGCCTAACATCTCCACTTACATCCAGTAAGCTGCTTGCCCAGACTATTGATTTGGTTACCGAGCCTTTGCTGGCACACCACACTGAATTTTCCTATCTCGTCTTTTACTAGAGGCACTTGTAAATACTAGTGCACTTTAGTGTTATTCCTGGCAATCCAGGGGGCATTCATTACGGCTTGCAATGCCTTATTTTGAAAGCGTTGTAATATTTCAGTATTGGAGTGGCTCGCCTCGCCCCATAATTGTATTACGCATGTCCATACTGGTTTAAGTATTGCTTTGCACACTAGTAATTTACTTTCTAGTGAAAGATTTGAGCGTCTTCCCATGAGTCACCGCATTTGACTCAGTTGAAAATTCAAATCACCGTATCTACAGGTTTGTAATAATACATTCATATAAATGAACATAAATCCATAAAAAACAGAATGGATTATTACTTATGAATAAGCAGAGAGCTTTAAGTAAGTTGTAAGTTAGTCACTGTGTTCTTTAAGGTTGAAGTCTATCAAAATTATTTTTTTAATCCATTTATTGTCGACAACACAGCATGTGTGGGGATACATGGGTCATTAACATCCTGGTTTGACATTTCTAAAGGTCTCAAACGGGGATGTGTAATGTCACTATGGCTGTTCAATGTATACATCTACGAAAAGGACAAAGATTTTAGGAATGGGAGCAAAAATAGGTGATTTAACTGTCAACTGTCTTTTGTATGCTGATGATGCCGTGCTTCTTGCTTGCAAAGAAGATCTGCAATTCTTGGTAACAAAGGTCTACGATGTATGCCAGAAGACTGATTTGTTGATCGATATTGATAAATCGAAAGGGATGAAAGTATGACTAAATGTTATTTTTTTATTTTACAGAAACAAACAGTCAACAATGATATAATAACAAAAAATATATGGTTTAAAGACAGATCAGCGAAGTTTCTAAATAAAAATCATACATATTAAATTGTGGTACAACAAAAGGGTGCGTTTGTGTGTATTTGTATGAGAGTAAGTGTAGAGGTGTGTTTGTGTGGGAGTAAGTATTCAGGTGTGTGTAAGCGTGAGCATCGTTTAATAGCAAGTGGGAGTGTATCGCAGCCGGAAAGAGTGAGTCCTTAATGTTAGATTGTGAATGAAAATATTCTGAATACAGGTATCTAAATGAAATATACTGAAGACAGGTAGAAGAATTTGCGTATCTGGGATCTATGTTTACTAGAGATGGAAAGATTGAGAAAGGAAGGGAAACGGTGCACTCAAATCAACAATCGTGGTGAATAAATGTTTGTCGCAGCAGGCAAAATAAGCAGTTCATATTGAAGTTCTGGTGCCGGCCCTTATGTATGAGAGCGAAGCGTGGAATTGGAAAAACAATTATGAAAGTCAGCTGAATGCTGTCAAAATGTAATATCTCAGGTGAATGTGTGCTAAAACTATGTATGATAGGTGCAAATGCCGAGATCTCTGTGTATTATGTAAAGCTGAAACAAGCATTATCGACAAAATCAAGAAAGCAGTGAGGAGTGCTGCTTTCATTTGGTCATGTGGATCAAATGGACAGCGAAAGAATAGCTAAAAGGGTTTATGATGCGAATGTAGATAGATGCAGAAAACCAGGAAGACCGAGAAAGAGGTGGCATTAGAGTGAATCAAGGAGTAAAAACATAATTTCCAAAAGTTTTTATTTGTTCTTATTTAAGTTCAATGTATATATTTTACTTACATCATTACTGATTTTACTTAATAATAAATGTGATTTATATACAAGTTAGTATACCAAAACATTAAAACTACGAAATACATATTTTATTCATATTTTACATTTTCAAATAATTTTAATTTTAACAAAAAAGAGTACAAACAATTAATAAATTAGGAAAGTATTCATTCACATTTAAATGATCCAGAATTAGACTCGACTATCCCACAAAAACATATTTTTTTAAACCTTCATATCTATTTCTATCAGAACCAAAAAAATAGTATATGGGCAGTATAAGGAATAGTCTGTATCTGGGTGCATGAAAAATACAGTTCTGTGTGAAATCGAACCAGAATTTTGGATGAGTGTTCCACTCGATGGCCACACTCCGAAATTCCGAAGAAGCGGTTGGCGGTAGATGTGGATCGAAATTAAATATTTCTTTTTAAGGTGTTTCTACACTGCAATATTTCACTCTCCCTTGACTGTCACCTGAAGCTTAAAACTAATATCCATCATGCTTGATGTTATGATGCAGTTGTCTACGCATCACTAGGTGTGGAAAAGGAAATAAGTGCCTGCATTAATGTTTTTTACATAATCTTTTAAAGTATAGATTTAGCGCCGGATCTAACAGATCTAGCTCACAGGCACTTACCGAAAGGGATGCGAATATACATGTATAATTAATATGAGCATACTGTTCTCCTCACCCTTGCAAACAAGTGTCTGGTTCTTTATGCCAACTGAACCTCTGTTTTCTCTACAAAATGAATGACCAGAATCTGATACGAACATCGAATGTTAAGGATCTGGGCGTTAGATTAGTGAGCACTCTGACATTTCATGAACACATAGAGACAATCAGTGGTAATGCATTGAAGATGTTAGGATTTGTTCTGCGTACTGCCAGGGTTTTCGAAAATACCCGCATACTGAGAACTTTTTACAACTCCTTGGTGCGAAGTAGACTCGAGGGTGGCTCGATGATTTGGGGGCCACATGAACTGAAGTACTCTCTTATGATAGAGAAAATCCAAAAGAAGTTTCTGAGATATCTCAACATGAGAGTGCGGGTATTATCCTTGGCTCTACCCGACTGAGTTTCTCCAGGGTATGCTTGGCTACAGTTAAGAGACCGGAAAGAATGTGTATTTGACTACACATTTTTATTGATTGTTGCATGGTATGGTCGATAATTCTGAGATTATGATGAGCATTGGTATGCATGTTCTTGATAATTACCTAAGACAGCGTCAGCACAGATTGTTTTATATTCTGATATACAGGACCAACCTGCCTGTTGGAAGGGCTACCGCTATGCTGAACAACATCGCTCTGGATACTGACCTGTTTCATGTATCCACCCGAAGGAGTTTTTTGGAACAGGATTCTCCTACTACTTTGACATGAGTCTCTTTCATGTATTTTTTTCTTTTTTGTAATATGTACATTAATATATTTGTAATGTATAAGTTACATTTGAATAAATATATTTGTAATGTATAAGTTATATTTAAATAAATGAATTTAATTGAATATTAGAAACCTACCATTTTGCAGTCAATTATTTCAAAACAAGATAAAGTTTGGATAGTCAAGTCTTGTTCTGACTCACTGTTAAATGTACATACTTTTTTTAAATGAAATTCAACTTCAAAAGCGATTTTATTTAATAAGTTTTAGAGATAATAGGGGATTGTAAGTAGCTAATTTATAGATGTACACTGAAAATAAATGTTCTACATAAAATCAGAATTCACCTTTTTTGTTCTCGCATAATTATGTACAGCTCTTTGTATGTAATAAACATATTACAATCTATCAGATTTTTGTGATATATAAGTATTTTGATCTATGAGTCAATTGATTACATTTCTCAGTCTAATATTGTAAGTGTTCACATTTTACACTTGTTTATTTACAAGTGTATATATAATAATATATAAAAATAATACGGTTTAAAGACAGACCAGCGAAGTTTCTAAATGAGAATCATACATATTAAATCGTGGTACAACAAAAGGGTGTGTTTATGTGTATTATGAGAAGTGTATTATAAGATGTGTATAATGTATGAGAGTAAGTGTAGAGGTGTGTAGTGTATGTAAGTTTAATGCTGTGAAGGAGCATTTGTCAATATATTCAGGAGGAACAAATACCATGCGGTTTGCGATATGATTTTCCATGTGAAATAATATACATATTTGTTATTGCTTTTAATGTGAAAAAAGGAAATTAATTAAATGAAATGAAACTACGTTTGAGAAAAATCACAAAAAAAAACATTTCTAAGCCTTGACAAAAAAACACATATGTTTTGAAAATGGTCAGTATATTGAATTTAATAATTATACTGACCATTTTCATAAAATAATTTAATAAAAAAAAATATTAAGCATATTTTTTAAGCACCAATAGAGTATTAAATGTTCTCAAATACAATTTATTATATTATGTCGTGGGGTAATTACTACAACCCTCTCTCTTCAATCTATGCCTCATGTCAGAGGATGGTGATAACGCCTTACTCCAGACATGGCTCATCTGCGAACAGTGTCCCTCCATCTGGAATGGTCTAGTGTTCTTCATAGAGCGCCTCCGTGGTGTAGTGGTTAAAACGCTTGACTCACGCACGGAAGGTTCTGTGTTCGATTCCCAGTGAGAACACAAAATTTAAAATGTATTTTTTCTCAAGCCTGGGTGTTCTGTGATGTAATTCACCACTATTATTGGGCCCCTGGCCTGTTGCGGTGCAAAAATGAATAATAAAAAAATTAATAAAAAAAAAAAAATAGGCATTCGTCAAGTGATAATTCTGATAATTCAGTGACCAAGCCGCTTCATCTTATCGGTTGACGTCCACGCGGCCTTGTACCTTCGACATTTCCAAGGAGGATAGTTTTCTCCAAACTATCAGAGTTCCCCCTGGATAAGTACAAAGAATTGCGGGATTCTTTTTTCGCACATGGATGTAAGTCTTTATCTTATATCTAGTTCCTGTAGTATAGATATATTTGTATGTCTGGCTGTCCACGTAATCCGCAGCGTTCACCACAAACATCACATTTCAAAAGCTTTGATTTTTTTCAAAACAGACAGAATTGTTGAGTTAACCACTAAAACACGTTTTTGTATCCTCCATAAATAGTGGTGCATTCAAATCATCATGATATTATGTAGCTGCATCATAAGTTGTATGTTTGAAGCATTCATGGAAGAAGATTTAAAAAAATGTTTTATCGTAGTATGAAAATCTTGATAACATCCTAAGGGCTGAGGACCAGTCCTTGTGTACAAACATTTGTAGAAACTCAAAACGTTGGTGATAAAAAAAGTATGTAAAACTATTTATTTATAGATTATTTACAAGTATTATTATAAAGAATGATTTATTTGAGTTCATATATCAAAAAACATGATTATTCGGAATATGGTTTAAAATCGTAACTATTGAGAATATGCCTTATATAAAATTCTTACAAAATTCAATAAAATGTAAATAGTCTTCAAGTCACAGTTTGAAAACTCATAAAATTATAAAACACCCACATAAACAGTATATATATTGATGACGGCTACGTAAACCAACCTCTCCTCCTCACCTTTTATGTTCTCTTTAATTTATTTTGAAGATGAGTATCAATTTATTTATGCATATATATTTGCAAATTTATCCGTTTTATTTTTTGTATTCACATACATATTTTTAAGCTCCCGATGACAAAATCTATTCCTTGGGGGTGAGATTTGAGTTGGAAAGTCCTTGATGATTTTTCAATTATTTGAGTTGGTTGTTTCATGTTGATCAAATGTTTGTTCATTTTATATTGATGGGATATTTTTCAATGATGTTCTTGTTTTGTATATTATTATTATTTAAATTTATTATTTGTCTCAACTCAACACAGAACTTAAGTCCCATGGAGTTGAGAAAATTATGATGACGAGATTCGAGTGTTATAATCTAGCATCCCTGCTGGAAAGAACGAAGGATACAAGTATGTACATACTTAGTTCAGAACTATGAGGAATGTGCAGAAATACCTTATCGATAATCTGATGTTAGCTTTATACTATCGGATGTAATGGTTATGGAATTCAACCTCTAAAAGTACTTTAAGATGCTTATACCTGGATAGGGAACAATGGCTGCCCGATAGCCCCCTACCCTTCAGGGAAAGAGACATTGTGTGGTACACCGATAGCTCCGAGAAAGATGGACAAGCGGGTGCTGGGATACATGGAGTTAGACCCGCTAAAAGGTTTACCATTAGCCTAGGGCTCTATCCTACTGTCTTCCAAATGGAACTCTACGCCATATATGCCTGCTCACATGAAAATTTGCGCAGACAATACGAAAATAAAATATTTTTCATTCTCAGACAGTCTGCTCTAAAAGCACTGAGCTCTGTCAAGATTAATTCTAAATCAACATTGGAAGGCCTACGGGCGTTTAATTGTGTAGCATTGTGATTTGGGTACCTGGAGACTCAATCACCGACAATAATGAGGCAGCTGATGAATTGGCAAGGCTGGGAGCTGAGACAGCCCCAATAGGCCCTGAGCCCTACTGCAGGTTGCCCAAATTTGCTCCTTGTAATTAGCTTAGGTTGTGGTCCAGGAATTAGAGCATAATGCTCTGGGAGAAGCACCTAGTCAGCATCATGCGAAGAAACTGATAAAAGAGTACTTGCAAAGGTTTGTTTTCGACCTAATAAAGCTAAGCCGAAATCAAGTGAGGGTTATCACTAGAACCCTTACAGGGCACTGCAGATTAAACGCACACATTGCTACCTCACACGAACCTTTCCGAAACTTCTAGATGTAGGTTCTGCAGTACAGATAAGGAAACACCTATACACACTCTATGTGAATGAGATGCTTTATATCATAAAAGAAACCTCATCCTTGGGGGACCATTGGTCAACCCCAAGAATGTTAAGAAGCTCGCCCCTTACCTAATAGCCTGATAGTTTACGGATTTGAGTTTTGAAGTGGAGATTTATTTTAGAAAAATGAGAACTCTTGCCTTTCACACAGTAGCCAGGCTCTTTAAAGACCTGGGCTTTGAGGGCGAGAACTTTTCAAGGGGACACAATAGATCTGCACTGACCTTCAAGAATAAGAATCAAAATAGTCAACTTCAAGTGGATCATACAAAATAAGAAATATATGTCAATAACAAAGTTGTTTAAATGAAATTAAAGTTTTTAACATACAATATTTTACGTAGCTGCCATCGATATGCCTAGCTTAGTATTTATACAGTCTTTTCACTTTGGTAACTGTTAGCGCATACCCTTTCGATTCATTTCCAGTCTATCTAAGATTTAACGGCAACAAGATTGTAAACACTCAAAGAATTTCTAGTAAACTTAGTGTTTGAAATCCTTTCTTGGTCCAGTTCTCTCTGAGAAATACCCCTCTTGCTATCTGTGGTACTGGACCCTGCACATTTCTGTAAAAACACACGAATTCGTTTATATTTTGGTAATATTTTTTCGAAGTAGCAAATCCATTATATTAAGCAACGTCTTTTAACAGGTAACTTTTTCTTATATTTTGGTCCACCTAGCAGAAAACACATTGATTTTGACTATGGATTTTACCTGTAATGTTATAAGTAGCAATAAAGCTATGATTTTTTAAGAAAGCAATGTGGTTATCTAGCCGCCATGATATGCCATGAAGCGGTGGGGATGTAGTATGATTGTGGTTGTGGGTGTAACAAGATGGCTGTCCAAACAGTGACAAGAGATTTTAACTTAATGTGTGAGAGCGGTGTCGTTTTCTAGCGGTTGTGATCACTTAATTGTATTAACCTATTTAAATAAATAAATTAAATAAAACTGAGATGTACTGCGACGGAAATCGGGTGATCTAGATATACAAAGCATGATGAGTAGGTATATTTGGAAGATATGGAGTCATCGAAAGTTAAAAATTATAATATGGGAGAGTGTGGTGTTTAAAAATCTACACAGTGCATTTCACAAATCACCAACAATTTCAAATTTTTACAATCTTAGAAGGTTATAAATGCTAATATTTCATTGTCTCTAAAATTAAAATCATAAAAAAATACAAAAAAATATTAACTTACTACTGGGTCCTTTAGCAATTGTAGCAGATTTGGATAAACTATCGCTTTCATCAGATTCTGAACATGCCTGGAAACTTGTATCTGCAAGAATATAATATTTTTATTTTATATGTTTTTTAAAGGCAACAGAATACAACACAACAAACATATCAAAACAACAATTAGATGAATTCTTAGGTATAAAATGTCATTTTAATTGTATTCCAATTAGAGCCTAAATTTAATGGGTATGTTAAAGCCGGGTGTGTGTGTGAGAGAGAGAGGGTGGGTGATAGGGTGGATATGTGTGTGTCCGTGAGTGAGAGTATCGTACAAATTTAAAAAATGTAAGTGGGGATAAAATATATTTAAAAAAATATTGTTTTTTCTTTTTTAATTTCAAACAATCAATGCTTTTCAATTTAAAAAAAGGACATAAAGGAAGTACAGCAGTTGGTCTCATCATTCTGCTCATCATGCTCATTTATTGATGCTTAAAAATAATTTCAATATTTTTCTAATATTATACGAGAAGTCAGATGAAATTTTCAATAACTGTCATTCAGCTGATACAGATTTTTAAAAATCATTAACTTGAATTTTTTATATTTTTATTATAACTAAAGATTGCTTCAAAAATTTACAACAATTTTATTGTGTATTTAAATAAATTAATAAATACCTCCCGTACTATATATCCCAGGTTTGGTTTTAATATATCCCGGTCTATCTTGGTTCTCTGCATGCCCAAATGTTTGGAAACCCATCGTGAATTGAGCGTAGGGGCTGATTTCAAACATTTCTGAAATACAATATAATTTGAATTGGGTTGAAACAACCCAGGAACACCTGTGGCGAGTGTTGCGGACTCACGGATCAGAGGTCCGAGGTTCAAACCCCACTCTACCCCAGCTTGATTTCCATTTTCCAATAGTGAGTTATCAACATATACAACTTGTAGAAAATGGCCACCAAAATTTAAATAATAATAATAATAATGGTTTATTAACAAAAATTACAATTTCTTTATCTACTACATACATACTTAGGTAATAGATTTCTCTGGATTTTGTCCAGTCTGCCTAACAAGGTACAACCTGTTTTAAGGCAGACATTTTTATGCAAAAATAAACAATAACATGACTACATACTAGTTAATTTATTATAAAGTAATAGAATATTTATACCAATCATTATTTTTAAATGTTTTTTAGTTAGTTTTCCGATTTTTCTCTACCTAAATCCAGTAACCCTTTTCTTACAAATTTATTTAATTGAATTCGAGTCATGGTTTTGTAATGTTCGGGTGACATATTGAATATTTTGGGGCCCAGAAACCTGAAATTTCTTCGCCCGAATTCAGCAAACCAAAAAAATGAATAGTTTTTTTTTCTAGCAGTACAGATCTCATTTGTTTTTTTCAATGACTTGAATAAGTTTTTTTATGCTTAGTAATTTTTTTTTAAAGAAAAAAATATTTTTAAAATATTCTGTGTTACTTTTGTTTTAAGTCATTATTGCTGAATATTTGAATACGTTTATTTGGGTAAATTGTTTGTAGACACCTTATTTTTTTATAAAAAATTTTGGTATTGAGTGGATTATGAGGGGTGGAGACGACGTGTTGGCCTCTGTCCATACATCCCCTCCTCCCTCCTTAATCTGCAAAGAGTTTGTATTCCTCAGGAATATTTATAATAACTTTCCTACTGTTATAGAGTCCCCCAGACTTTATAACGGCTGCGGGTGGATGGTGGGCTTGAGAATCTTCTCAATGTATGTGTATTGTTAATATATGTGACCCTTAATTTATTTCACGCTGTTTGCGTGTATCTGTTCCATAGTTACGCGGCATACATGGAGTACAAATATTTCTGTTGATATTATACATCTTAATGCATTAAAAGTAATGTTGATTGATTATTGATAATGAGTTAGAAACTAGCTTAAATATATCTTCTTTTCAAGACCATCGAAATAAATCCGACCTTCTAGTCCTATTTAAAACTCTCAACTCACTCTTTGATGCGCCTGAACTACTGAGCCCAATACAATTAAATATCTGAATTAGAAACCTCAGACAAAACTAACTCTTTTATACTGATAACCATAGAACTAACTATGGTTTTCATTCCCTTATGCCCAGAATTCTTAGGTCTGCCAATAAACATACCAGTCTTGATTTCTTTGATAACAAGTTGTCTTCTTTCAAGCGATCACTGAATCAAATTCATTTATAAACATCTCTCTCCCGCTTCCACTCCCACAAAGTCTACTTTATACCATTGTCTTTCTGATTTATTTTTTTAATAATTTTCTATGCATAAATATGTGCTTAAAAATGTGCCCATTCGGCGTATATATAAATAAATATATAATAATTAATCATGCGCATTACCGGTGCTAGCCTTACTAGGCTTTCTCGTACATATTGGAGAACTATAAAGCCTCGGGCACGGAGGTGGTTCACTTTCAGATCGAGGAAGGACTCTGGAATCGTTCTTGTACTGATTACTGGATACTGCACCGCAGAGAACCTTATGTCTAAAATAATATGATATTCAGATTAACATAGTGTAAATTGAATAGTTTATTTTACACCGATTTATAAATTATTAATACTGCCATTTTACGCTGATTTTTTTTTAACAAAAAAAGCCATTATTACTTTGATATTTTAATACTTAGTGCAGAACATCGAGTTTTCCATATTGTTTAAACTAAAAACAAAATCACCTTAAAACATACTTTTGTTCAGAAAATCTCTTTCCTTTCCTGTATTAATTTCATTGTTTTTCTTTCTTTAACGTGTAGATAGTATGCATTGCATCTAATGACTCAAATATATCTATTAACAAAAAATACCCGGTTAAAACTTTTGATTTTCTTCTGTAATACATTCGTACATATCGGCTAAATGTTTTTGTATTTAAAAATGAATACTGATTGGGCACAGAAAAATCATTTTATCAGAAATCGGAGATAAATCACCAATATACTAGAAAGTTTTCCCATGTGTCGCATGTCATGGCGTATGAAGTAAAAGAGTATAGCATATACACACACTCTCTACATCTCAATCTCGATGCTACAGGTATATTTGGGAGCGAGAGAGACGATTTCAGGCGTCACATGCGCGATTCGCAAAGTTGCCAGTACTTTAGTACAGTACACCATTAGCTCCACAGTAGCTCTCCGAGCTTCATTAGGGGTGGGCATCTTACTCGCACTGTGAACTTGAGCTTGAGCTTATGGTTTTTTCATGTGTTATTAATTAGCCTTCAAATTTTATCACTTTGACTAATAAATAATTGAAGCAATATTATATTTTTCCGATTAAAAATCTATCATTTTCGCATGTGTATCGACTACATAGCACTGCAACGCAATGATATTTTTGGCACGGTAAATACAAAAAAATATTTTCAAGCTAACAATATGTAACACATTTATTAACTAATGTTAGTTCACACTTTTATTTATATGTTATGGTTGTAAACTGTTATTAGGAAATTGGATAAATAGAATATTTTATTTATTCAATGCATTCTAGCTGAGCTTGTTTTAATTCATAACCTAGGCCATCTAGGGTTTCCCACGCGAGATAATAAAAAGCCTGATTTTGACAAGTGAGGGTGTTAAGCAAACTTAGAAATCTCCATTGAAGGA